>NC_133798.1:10819033-11119033 GCF_043250625.1 Sebastes fasciatus
CACAGAACTTATGTAACTAAGAGAACAAGACAGTTTAGCCGTTGTTGCAGTAAACAAACTCTCTTGTACATTATAGCTAACATAATTGCCCATCTTCCAATGATTTGGGATGTGCCAAAATGTCCCTGGTGATCTTAACTTGTTGAAGTTCTATGTATGTATGCAGCCAAGTTAAACATTTAATAGTGTGCCCTTCACACACCAGATTTAGCAGCAAACCCTTGTCAAGATTGTACTACTCCACCAGGACACAGTGGCGTCTATTTTAACCCTCCACAGAGACTCAAAGTGAGATAATGGGAACGTGAGATAATTGAATCTTTCTTCTCTCCAGCTCAGGGAGATACTAATGTAGACTAAAGCCACCTTTAGTTGGTTAACTTGTTCACTGCCTGGATGTCAAAGTGTTTACTTTTAACATTTCTGAGTTGCATCACGGCAATCTGTCAAAAACTATGATGGAATCAAGAAATTGCAGTGCAGAAATGACAAAGATAAATTAGAGGTCATTTTTTTTTTTTTAAAGTATCTCCATTCCATTACATACATAGTTTTTGGAGAGAACTATGTCTTAACTGTAAAATGTCACACTCAGTAAATATCTCTTTTTCACAATTGCTTAAAGGAACAGTGTTTAACATTTCGGGAGATCTATTTGCAGAAATGTAATATAATATTCACAACTATGTTTTCATTAGTGTATAATCACCATACATCATCATAATACGAATTGTGTTTTCGTTAGCTTAGAATGAGCCCCTCATATCTGCATAGGGAGCGGGTCCTCTTCATGGAGTCCGCCATGTTGCTCCGCCATGTTTCTACAGTAGCCTAGAACGGACAAACCAAACACTGGCTCTAGAGAGAGCCTTTTGTGTTTTTACGTTACCTGAAGGCCACCATAGTTCTCCGACCCGCTTGTGAAACTGCGGTAAGGTGAGCTGCAGAGTGCAAAACCGAGTTACTGCCAGCCTCCGTCTGACCTCCGTTATTATGGTAAGGATGGCCTCTGAGCGATGTGAAAGGCGTACCACGGTTTTGCCCTCGGCAACTCACGTTACCGCAATCATGGAAAGGGAGGAGTGAGCGGAGGGGTACAGTGGGGTAAGTTGGTTTCAATCTGCAACCACACAGTACATGCAGCCGAATCCTACATTCTGTACCTTTTTTTTTTTTTTAAAGAGTATATTTATTGATTTTCAAAGGGTCATAATACAAATATGTACCCTCTTTTCCAACTTACCCTCGACACAGAACACATTCTCCACACACGAGCCAAAAACAAAATAAATGAAATAAATAAAACTAAATATACATACTGTACCTTTAACAATCATTTCTTGTAAAAAAAACCATTGTGTTTATGAAATATAGAGTGGACCAATGCATTGCAGATGTTTGCATCTCTCAAGTATTGATATTGCACCTGCCTTAAAAATCCAAAGTAGGGCTGTCAAAGTTAACGTGATAACGCAAATTCGTTTTAACGCCAATAATTTCTTTAACGCAATAACGCAATCGATCTTTCTGAGGTTGTAGCAGGCTCAGTTTTAAAGCTAGAGTGAAGATGATCATATGAAACTAGAAAACCTAAGGAATCCATTGGTACCAATCATGTCATACATACCGGTACTTGTCGTGAAGGAAGCTAAATAACACTCCAAACTTACGCTAAATTCTGGCGAGGAAAAACTGTCATGGCCATTTTCAAAGGGGTGCGTTGACCTCTGACTTCAAGATATGTGAATGAAAATGGGTTCTATGGGTACCCACGAGTCTCCCCTTTACAGACATGCCCACTTTATGATAATCACATGCAGTTTGGGGCAAGTCAACACACTGACACACTGACAGCTGTTGTTGCCTGTTGGGCTGCAGTTTGCTATGTTATGATTTGAGCATATTTGTTATGCTAAATGCAGTACCTGTGACGGTTTCTGGACAATATCTGTCATTGTTTTGTGTTGTTAATTGAATTCCAATAATAAATATATACATATTACATTTGCATAAAGCAAGTATAATTGTCCACTCCAATGTTGATATGAGAATAAAATAATCTCCCTTTAAGGTACATTTTGAACAAAATGTGCAATTAATTTGTGATTAATCACGATTAGCTATGGACAATCATGCGATTAATTGCGATTACATATTTTAATTGATTGACAGCCCTAATCCAAAGCCAAAGGCTTTAAATCTAAATGAGATCATATTCATATTGAGTGATTGCTAAGAGACTGGACAACTCTAACTCAAACAAACATGTCATTTAGCAGGCCAATAGCACACACTTCATGTGCTGTAACAGGCACAGCAGTCCGATAGAAATCTGCAAGAACATCTTTAACATCCGCTTTCTTTTTTTAATCAGTGCATTCGAGTTTGCCACCCTTGCACACAAGTCCCTTTTTCCCTCTCTCAGGGAGCAGAGAGAGATAATGGGAACGCCAGCTAATTAAACGCAGGGCCTATTAGCTCTGCACATCAGGGAAGCCATTTCAAAACCATTCCCTGAAGGTTCACACCAGAAGGACTTTTAGATCACGGCGAGCAGAAATGACTAAACATTTGGTTTTTAAGTGTTCCTGTATTGTGATGTGCTAATGTCAGACAAACTGCATTGCTGAAAACTGATTGAAACTAAATATGAGGCATACAAAGAACCACTACTGTATGTGACTATAGAGTCTAAATACGGCATCGTGTCCTTTAACATGTGAACAATGTCACCTGTAAAGAGTAAAAATAATTAAAATGCTGAGATGCGGGTTTAGTAGGCCTGTGGTCTGGACTCCCACACTGTTGGATTTAGATTCTGTCACTCATCTGTAGCTCTTTTTCAACCCCGAGAAGCAATCACACGCTAGGCAGATACTGACCCTGCGGCGAGACTCCTCGATGGCTGACAGCAGGGCGTTGTCCCTCTCATTCTTCAAGAAGCCCTGTGGACGAGGTAGAAACAGACAGAGGGAGAGGCCGAGACGTGTGACAAACGCAGAGAGAGAGAGAGAGAGAGAGAGAAAACACAAACAGAGAGAGAAAGCAGGAGATTAGCTCCAACACAAAATGAAGCAGAGATAAAGTGGATGCGGAGAGTTCTAGGGGGACAGATTTAGCAGGTGCAACTTCATTTGCTCTGCGGGAGATAGAAGCTCGTTCTCTATTTTACCATCCTGTTTTTCTAGACATTTGCAATCCCACGCCGGGATTAGTCAAACGTACAGTTGCTGTTTAATACACACACACACGTATAGGCAGGCGAGAGAAGAGTGCATGCTTTTCACACGCCATTTTGCTGTGAGACAGCAGTCAGCCTCCATTTTGAAGTCATCTCAAGATGGCTGCCCCTGCACACACACACCCTCTCTCCTCCGCTCCGTCCTATGAAAATGATTCACATCCTACTCAACTGATAATAAAACTACTTATCTTATACAGGAGATCTGAGCTATCAAGTGAGTAAGTGGTACTTCTGTACCAACTGGAGTACGCGGGAGAGAACACGACGGCACTCCTCGGAGGGAAAGTCAGTGATAAACGCTGACGTGCATAAAAGAGACAGACATATTGAGAAAGAACCAAAATGGTGGCTGCGCTGTAATGCGCTTCATTACGGTCCTCTCAAAGCAAAAACAAGAGAGGGTCAATGGCAGCGTTGCTGTATCAAAAAATACAAGTTTATGTAGGAAATGTCTTCTTTCCTGTGCAGAATATCACGAAACATGAGGAGCATTTCAACAGAAGAACAACGGCAGCTCATTAGCTGCGAATGAGTCAGAGCAAGAGCAGAGGGAAAAACATCATGTCATCTCTTTATTCAGGAATATTGACAAAAGAGCCTTTCCTGTCATCGAACTGATGACACTGGAGTGCTGTTGGTTCTATATTTATAGCTGCATACTGTTTGATACCAGGAGGAGACAGAGTTTCACATGACAAACAGGGTGAGATGAGGTCAAGCATTAAATAGCTTTCACTGCTTTGAGCATAAATATACAAAACAAAAAAATTGGGAGTAAAAACATGAGGCGGGGGGGAAATTTCACTAAAAATGTTGTACTGTTTGATTAGTAGCAATTTAACAAACTGAACTAATCTATTCTTTTTCCAATTGATCATCAAGATGTCAAAATGAATGCCAAGTAGCTATCACAATTTACCAGAGACCTAGCTGATGTCTTCATGACTTATTTAATTTCATCAATGGGGCTGCAACTAATGATTATTTTCATTATTTATTGATCTGCCGATTCTTTCTCGATTAATTGTTTTGTCTACAGAATGTCTTAAAATAGTTAAAAATGGACATCGCAATTTCTTAAAGCCAGTGGAACGTCGTCAGATGTTATTGTATTGTCTGACCAACAGTCCAAATATCTAAATTTATCAATACAAAAAACTAAGTATTTCATTAGCAATATGAAATGGAGAATATCAGCAAGTCCACAAATTGTAGAAGCTGGAATCAGCCAATAATAGTTTATCAATTAATAATTATCAAAACTTTCATTTCCTTGCGATCATCCATTTGTCAAATTATATTTCAAAACTGTGTAAAAATGTGTACTGTGCCACAAAGACGAACAAAAAACTAAAACACCAAAAAAAGCATGATTATCCTCTAAATCAGCATTTCGTTAACAATTGTTTAAGGGGTTATTTAGCACTTCAATAAAACGAGTACTACTATGTTTAGGTGCTTTTCCCATATTTTGAGTCCTTGGCTACAAAAGACACATAAAATGACTATGAAGAAGTAAGTTAGTTAGCTGTTTTAAAAAAGGAAAAAGACTAGAGATCATTCAAAAGATCAGAAAAAAATCAAGATGCAAGAAGGCAATCTGAAGTTGCCATTAGCTTTCGTATACAGTAGATCTTTGGTCATTTCACTCAGTTTTCAATAAAAATAACTGCAAAATTGAGGAGACAAACTGAACACAAAGAAGGAAATTTCACGGTCTATGATGCCTTGCTTTTATTATAATGTTTAGCCTAGATTCTTTTTGGAGGTAAATACACCAGTTGAGAGCTGCGATGTGCAAATTTACATTCCTGAGATGTAAAGGAAAATACCACTGCTCCTCATTATGCAAGAAAGCCCTGCGATAAGTTGAATTCTTGAGCCATGGTTATACTTTCCGCAAGGACGGTCGCACGGACATAAGCTGAGGTGGACTCATGACGAGGAAACATCTGGATCTTTTATACTTTTAGATTTTCTTCTCAAAGCTCCTCAAAGTTCTCCATTTTCTCCGCCCTTCAGCATCCATACAGTAAGAAAAATGTGGATGTGCACAGACAGGAGAAAACCTGCCGTGTGACATCACTTTGTCCGTGCAGACGAAGCATAAATCACACTTTAGAGTCTATATGAGCATCGGCCTTCAACCTCTGACATAATAGTCTCTTAAGTTGGTGGAAAGTTGTTCCCTCTGTCAGATAATAGCAATTTAATTCACTGATGACATTTTTAGCACCATCTGTCTTCCCGTCTGAAGTAAGTACGATCCTTTTAGCTTGAAGAGCAAGCACCTGGTGAGAGACATACCATTTCTCAAAGCCAACTGGAGATCATTCTGCTCTACAGGGATGTGGGCGCTCTTGGCTTCCCTCTTCCTTCTATCTCTCCTCTCTCATCACCTCTCTCTTGTGTCCCTCCTTATCCCCCCACCTGCTCGTTGCTCTGCCTAATTCAGTCTCATTTCCTTCCCTTCCTTTCCCTCCGAGCTCTCAGTCTTCACCTTTGTCTGTCATTGCATTCCTCTCCTCCTCTTTCACTCTCATCCCTCCGTCCTGACAAATTGGATGCACAAAAGGTTCATTGTGAGAATTAATAACTTCTTGAAACAATGTCAGTACCAAAGTAACTAATAATTACTGCATTGAAAACTCACCAATGCTAGAAAAGTGTAAAGACAATGTATGATCTGGCTGGGCCAATTAACCTGGCCTTAATGTATTAAACTATCAATATTCAATAAAGAGAAGAAGATGACGTACTAGCATCTGATAAGAGAAGGAAACCTAAATGGGTCAGTAATGTGCCTTCAAATTTAAGAAAGAGTAATTATTTAGGTCACAAAGTAGCACTAACAGAGAAAGACCAGACCAGTCAAGCTTCTTTACATCTTTATTTCAAAACCAAAGCAGAATGTGAGCCAAAGATTCGTTCCAATGCGAGTTTTTATGTAGTGGGACAATTCTACTGGTGTCCTAACACAACAGTAGTTTCTTTCTTTGTAAGTTGCTGACATCATGGCAGAAATCAGAAGTGTCTTCTTGTTTGCCAAGCACCGTTTTCTTTTAGTTTTTCAGTTGCATGACGTGACATTATCTGCCATTAAGAAAGAATATAGTTCTAAGAACCCCCCTTTTTATTGTGTCCGCACAGCAAGAACTAGGAACAATGGAACGCTGTTTTAAGGGACTTTTATAGCTCCTATTTCAGTGAGAAGTGCTGCTCAGCGAGCTAACGCGTTAGCACAAAGCACACCCACTGAGCAGAAGAACGATAGCCGATTCAAACTGAAACCGCAAAAGATACTTTAGTGACGGCTATTTTGTTTGTGTTTATATGATTGTGGGATGTAACAGAGTTGTTTCTTTATTCTTATATTACTAAAACAGCTAAGAGAACTTGCGGAACGTTGCGAGCGCCGGCCGGCTTACGTCACTTCAGCGTTCCTATTGGCTTGCGAATGCAAATAGAAAAACGCCCTTGAAGGTATGTAGGTCTCGGGGGGAGCTCCCGAGTGGGCAGTAGGGATGGGCATTTCAAGCAAAAATACTACTCGATAATCATTGGGAACTATTCGATCATTCTTTGAAGATCGTTACTACTAGTAGTAACATTACTACCAGGTGGCGCCTGCGACGGTGAAAACAAGCGAAAATATGTCTTTTAGGACAAGACGATTGTCGCATAAACTATTAGATTTTTTATAATCTAATGACTATTCGAAAATCATGACCCATACTTAGTTGCAGTTCCTCTGAGGGAGTTCCCAGAACCATTTGGTCCGAAAATGCTTTTGGTCCTGTAAAATGCTTCTTACTATAAGCCTATTTATATCAATTAAAGAGGAAACTAAGTTTCTCTCTCACCAACCCGCCCATTTACCCCTCTGGTCCATTTCCTCATACCCTTGCCTCCGCCCGCCCCCTCCCTCTCCCTTTCATTCTCCAGCTCCCTTTTTTTCCCAGGAGAGGCTGAGAATAGGTCTATATTTAACCACTCTAACCAGAGGAGAGCTCGGGTCAACGCTCACTGGAGAGCTGCACTGGAAAAAGGAATAGAATAGAATATTTGTAACAGATGGCTTATGGGATATGTGTACTACAAGAGACCATGACACTGTATTTAGTCATTGGTGATGACTGTGATTGGTATTCCAGTAAATGGGAGATGAAATGAGATGGTCATCTTCTCCAGAAACATGCAGGGGGGGGGGGGTATCTAAAGATATGATGGCACATTGGGCAACACTATATAACTCTGCTGGGCAGTCGCCTCAGCGTTTTTGGTTCAACTGAGGTACAACAGGAGGAAAAGATTTTTCATCGCTGTCATTTTGTTGCCTGTTGCCAGCTGCACTCGCACTGCCAACGGCTTTGCCTATACAAAATGTTTTGTGCCAAATGTAAATTGACAACTTAGCCAACAGCTGTGGCCAAAATTCCCATTTGTCTGAGATGCAAATACTCTTCACGTTAACAAGAAATAGTCTTTTTGCCTCAAAAAGTTAGCGTCAGGATGATATTACTTCTAACAAAAATGAACAAAGAACTCTTTATGAGGTATTACTTATGAAAGAAATGGATCTCAAATTGTGAGATATTAGGATATTAGTTCCCCCTTAAGGATTGTGTCCAGATTTACTAAATTCAGAGATTTATCACATAGGCCCAGCATCATTGTTGCCTACGTCACAACTCCTGTGTAATTTTGATTTGCACTAAACGGCTGAAAGACTTGGCATGCTATTTAGTCTGACACACAATGCACCCAGCATTTCACTCTGACTTAACACTGTCGACGATTCAATTCCTCCTTGTATTTGTTTCCAAATCGTAAAAATAAACACGAAATATCGAAAATGCGTCATATTAAAGAGCCATGAAAAAAAGAAGACATTTTGGCAGGAGACAAATGCTTATCACTTTCAACGATCAATTTAGTGCTGGGCAATAGGTGTATCTAAAGATGTACGTTTTCAGTTGCCCCACCCCTGTATTGTGTATCCTCAGAGATCTGCAACCCACTGAACACCCACAGTCTGCTGGCCAGACAGCCCAGAAGCTTTTACAGGAACACAGCCACAGAAAATGTAATAATTAGTGATAAATCAGGAAATACTCCAATGCTGTTAAATACAAATGGCGGATGTGCATCGATAAAAGCTTAACTAGGTAAAGACAAGTGCTTGCCTGTCTTTATTTGAAAATACAACTGATGGAAATTTGTCTCTAATTTTTGCTATAATGTGCAGATATGAAGAACGGAAGGCATCCGACTGCGTCTCTAAAAATACACCTTATTGTAAGCTAAGAGACAAACATGACCATATCTAAGAAAATTGATCCTTTCAAATTTCGACATTTTGTGCAAGTGTGTGTCTTCACATACGCATGTTAACATGCACGCATGTGCTCATTCTGTGTGCCAGCACACACAGGCAGGCCCTCATTCTATTAGCCTTCGGTCAAGATAGTCACACTGTCTGCGTCTGACTGCAATCTTACAGTATGTTCAGGGGAAATCAGCAAGTCTGATTTTTTTTCACCCTTTCGATCTGGCTTATTACACACTATGAAATACGGTGTAGAGATACATGGTCTCGAGGAATCTAAAGGCTACATAAGGACACAGTCAAAGAGCAGTTAAAGGGGAAATGATGCTCTCTGTGCCAGTCATCGTGAAAGTAAAGGGAGGCTCTCTGTCCTCATTTGCCATGACACAATGAGCCGACCAGTGCCCGAGTGTGTGTGTGTGTGTGAGAAACCACACCCTTCACTTCCTGTGTAATATATAATATATACGTTAAGTACTATAGCATATATAAACATTTGTGTAGATATATTCAAACAGTGATGTTTGCCTCCAACCATTAACAATCATTTTATACAATCATCATCATGACCATGGGTTCCATACAGCCACAGACAATGTAGCACAACCAGGGAAGAGATGGGGAAAGACAGACAGGTGACAAAAAGTGTGTCAGACAAAGCACATGCCTGTCTGTGAGTGAGTGGGTGTGCATATCCATGTGTACGGGCAATACTCACTCATGCTCAGCGCCTGCCTGCCTGGCAGACAGACTGACAGATGAGAAGACAGGATGAGACAAGAAAGAGTAAAAAAAAATAGTTTTTCGTTTCTTTGTCTGTACCCAGGTATCTGGGCTCTGACAGCCTGGGAGACCTGTTTCGTCCCTCTGCCTCTCCATCCCTCTGTGTTGCCGCGCCAGGGCAGCAGCCGTGGCCGCCATGCTGGGGCGTGTTCCCTGTGCCCTGTCGAGCCGGCATGGCGTTTTCGCTTGCAGCCTTTCCCCGTTTGGAAAGCAGGCCAGTGACTCTTGTGCGTGAGCCGGAGTACCGAGTGAAAGTGCCACATCAAGACTCACTGGAGGTGGTTTTATTGTCGGAGGGCCGTACCAACTGAGCGCTCAGACACAGGGGGGAACCATGAGAAGGAACTATGGATTCATATAGAATATCAGTCCTACCATCAGCTGACACCCCCCCTCCCTCAGTACTCCTCTTCCATCCTCTCTCTCTATCCCTCCTTCACTTCATCCCAGCATCTCTCTTGGCCCTCCACCTCCTCCCTCCCTCAGTCTCACTCATTTTCTTCCTTTTTTTATCCATCTATGCATCCTTCCTTTCCTCCCTCCCTTCCTCCTCGCTCCCTCCCTCAGCTCAATGCAATTATAGTAATGGATTTTTTCCCTCTCGGTTGATGGCTTCCGACATCCTGTCTTGAAATGAGGCTAATCATGCTCTTAAGGGTCATGTTTAGTTAATGAAGGGTTTGGGAGGCACATGTGGGAAAAGGAGGGAGGGGTTGGGGGGGGCATTCCTATATGCAGGCCTACTATTACCGCACACACAAAGCAAGCATGTTAATATACACACCTTTCCACTTTTAGTCTTGTGCACATGGCACACACAGGCACATGCCATACAGCCGCATTCATATGTGCAGGGCAGGCCAGCGCAGACGAGATGAGAGTGAACGCGTCCACGTGCAGCCAAATCTACGCTAGACACACACGTTCATTCATAAGCACACAGAGAGACGCTGTATGCCAGCAATCGATCGCGACTGACACAGATACAGGCATGCAAACGCAGCACAAGGAGCCTGTGCACGACGCACACACACATTCTGTGAAGCTATGTCAGTAGTGTTCGTCTATCTCAGCAGATGCTCTGGGCTTAGCCAACTGCATCCGTTGAACGCATGCCATCACTGCTGAGGGATATGTGTGTGTGTGTGTGTGTGTGTGTGTGTGTGTGTGTGTGTGTGTGTGTGTGTGTGTGTGTGTGTGTGTGTGTGTGTGTGTGTGTGTGTGTAAGGGGTTGGGGAGGGCAGGAGCAGAGGAAGGGAGGGAGAGAAAGGATGTAAATGGGAAGAGGGAGGAAAAACCAAAGAGGAACGATGGTAAAGTAAAAGAGAAAAGGAGAGTAAGCAGAGGCACCAGCTGAAAGTAGTGAGGTGAGGAAGAGGAGAGAGAGAGAGAGCCCTGGCAGAGGAAGATGGAACAGTGAAAAGTGAGACGAGGACACAGAGACAGAAAAAATTGCAGCCGGTCGCCATTTTTCTACCAGCACTGCTCTCCGCCTTCTACAGTTTCATTTTTCTGTCCATTTTTTCATTTGATTGCCATCCTCTTTAGCTGAGTTTTACCTCCCCGTTGCTCTTGGTTTCAGCCTCTCTATATATTTCTACCCTCCTTTGTTTACCATTGCATAAATTATTTTATGACATAGAAAAACAAATAACCCAGAATTGCTGAATACCAACCCAAAGCGATCCAACCATGACAATTACCAACACAGAACATCCGATACAAGTGCCAAACTGGCAGAGCATAGAACAAGGATTTAATTGTAAAAATGTCTACTATGTGGTGACAGCCGGTGGTCTGTACATCTGTACATAGATGTGTCGGGTTGGGTGTCCAGCACTGGGGTGGATTGGGTAAGAAACATGCTTTATCTTTACATTTTCAGATTCCTGTTGGAACCTAGTGTGTTTCTGCAAATTCAAATGACACCAAACCCTATGTGGCATACGGTACAAACAATAGTGACTAGGACAAGGAGGAAAAAATCATGGAGTTTACTCATCTGCTTCCTCTACATTTGAGGAGAGAAATCTGAATGGGGTGAGACATAAATGTATCCATGTTTTAACCATACAATGAGGATGAAAACCTAAATTAACAAACCGATGCATGTAGTCTAGAAACGTGGTCTGCACATAACTAGCCACTCCCACATCCACGAAGCCCTAAATCTAGGACTCTGTGTCTGTATAGCCTTCTAGAGTAAGTTATATAGTAAGATCCTCTCGAATTTGTGTTCAGCCATACATACAGACACATCATACAAACATCAATTCCCTCAGTACATGTGTGATCCACACAGGAACGGCAGAGGCATGCATCTGCTCAATCGTACCAAACACACAAACATTTATAGACATACATTCCCACACACTGACGGCATGTATTTTCTTTGTGTCCTGTCTATCAACATCCACTACTCTTCTGATCCCATGGCCATTTAAAACAACGATCAAGTACAGTCTATTATGTTTGTATTATTATATTATTATAGAATATATAAATAGAATTATATTTACAAAAGGTATATTTACAACCACGAAAATCAAGCTAGGCTGAACCAAAGTGATGTGTTCTTTCTATCTCTACTTCGCTCCATTCAGTACCAGGGACATGCTGCACACTCTACTGAAGGAAGACATTTATTTTCATTTTCTACCATTTACATTAGGCCTATATTTCCAAACCATGTTTGACACAAAGCCTATTTAACGGCACAGGTATTTGCTTAAATGCCAGTCAGTTGGTCGGAGTATGTGTGTGTGTGTGTGTGTGTGTGTGTGTGTGTCGGTGTTGCAAGTGTTGGTTATATGTGAGGGATGCCGACGTGAAACTATAATGGGGAAATTAAATATAAATACTACTACTAAGGCTGCAACTAACGATTATTTTCACTGTGGATTAATCTGTGGATTCTTTTCTCAATTAATCAATTAGTTGTTTGGTCTATAAAATGTCAGAAAATGGGGAAAAATGTTGATCAGTGTTTCCCAAAGCCCAAGTTCACGTCCCCAGGTGTCTTGTTTTGTCCACAACATCAATATCAAGATCAAAGATATTCAGTTTACTGTCAGAGGAGTAAAGAAACCAGAAAATATTCACATTTAAGAAGCTGGAATCCGAGAATTTTTTTTCCCCCTAATAAATTACTCAAACTGATTAATTGATTATCAAAATAGTTGGCCATTAATTTAATAGTTGACAATTAATCAATTAATTGTTGTAGCTTTAACTACTACTACTAATAATAATTCAATACATTAAAGCCGAAGTAGGCGAGATTGGAGCAAATATGATTAAAAAAAAATATTTTTATAAAACATTCGCTATATCCTGACAGAAGTACATGAAACAGAAAATCTGAAAAAAAATATCATGTGCCTCTTTGTCCTCCGGTGCTCCTAACGGCATCTGCAGGATTTCACAGACCGGGGGAAAACAACCAGTCAGAGCTGATCTGGGATCAGCCATCCAGCTTCCGTCTATGAGAGCCGGCTGTCATTCACTCGCGAACACCGACCAAACGGTCAAACTAGGCAGCCAGACCAAATATGATTCAATATCATGTTACGATAATGCCTATTTCTTGCCTCAAATGTTTTCAGAAACATCTTGTAGTGCATGGATCTCTTGAGAGAATACCAAGCACCGCTCACATGGCCGGAGCACAGCCAATAGGAACGCTCTCTCTCTGAAATGACCAGTGATTGGTCAAAGTCTCCCGTCACAGGCTGGATTTTTTAAAGCCTGAAAACAGAGCCATGAGGAGGAGCAGAAGTCTAGTTTTCTCTCAGAACACTTGAATTACAATATGCAGAAAGGTTATTATGGAATTTTTGCCCAATGATGCCAAAAAATTGTTGCCTACTGAAGCTTTAATGGGAAAAAGAGACAAATATCGTCTCGACATTGGCAAAGGCATCGGCTATTGACAATCGCTCTGAACATCATCGATCCCTAAAATCATTTTGCATCGGCAACAACCCTATATACCTCAATATTAAAAGAGTACTGCACTGATTTAGCATTGCAATTCAATAACATTGTTGGACTAACGTTGGACAGTTTAAACCACAGATGTTGTGTCTTTGATTTCATGCTTACATCTTCCTTGTCAAAACCTGGCCCCTACATTACCCACAACTCAGACGCCGACAGTTCAGTCAGAGATTTATTTGTATCTAGTTATCTATGGAGTCAGATCAGTCTCTGTATTAATGAATGCACACAGGATTCACAAATGTATTTTGGGAATTATATATAAATAACTCGCTCCAAAAAAATATTTTTCGATTCACACAAAAATAGTTATTGTTGTATATAAATGTAAAAAAAAATCCACATATAAAAAAATAAGGTTCACAAATATATTTCTGATGCACACACAAATATTTTTTTTGTTTTAAATACATGTAATAGGAATCCACAAATACTGTATATGTATTTAAAAATATTTGCAATTTTAATATAAACAGTTTGTATATAAATGTAACATCTTAACATGTTTTGATGAAAATTGCAAATACTTTGTTCCAATAATTTGTGGATTTCTATTACATGTATTTAAAACAATAAATATTTATGTATGTGTGGATTTTATTTACATTTATATATAACGATAACTATTTTTGTGTGCATTGAAAAAAATATTTTTGTGGAGAGAGTCATTTATATATAAATCACAAAATATTGTGAATCCTTCTGTGTGCTTTCATTCATTTTGAGACTGATCTGACTCCATAGTTACCTATTTTCAACTAGCATTTATCAGTAAGTTACAGTATGAGAATTTCCTTTGATATCTAACATTTACTACTAGACCAATGCCTTTATGGTGAAATGATTTTTGGAATGTGTAAGAGTCGGTGTGTTAAGAATACTGTATTACTGTTTGTTTTTACTGAAAGTGTTGCTGTTGCCTTTTGTCGTACACGTAGTATGTCAATTTTGTATTTTGTTGCCGTCTTGTAATATCTATGTATTGTGTTGCTGTCTTGTAATATCTCAACTCCAATTAACCTCTTTTCCCCTCGGTGTACTTGATGACGTAAACTGACTGCAACTCTCCCAGAAGGATGTTAAATGGAGATTTGTATGAGGGAGAGAAGTGAGCTGCAGTGTGGCTCTGTGTTGATCAGAACAACAAAATTCACCACAAGCTTTCCCTGTTGTTTTGTTATTTCTTGCTCAACGGCCCTCCCGAGTCTGATCATTTTTTTTGTTTGGGCTCCTTGTCATTGAGCCAAACCCACCCAGTGAGATCAGAGTCACAATTAGTGAAAATTTGCTATTAGAGTCAACCGTTTGTATATCATCTCATGATGTTAATTAAAAGAGAATTCCCAAAGTATCAGCAGCCAGCTTATTAGATGACTAATCACCTGTTTTGGCCAGCTAGTCAGATACATTGAGTGAAGTAGAAACCCCTATACTTTGTAATGCAATATACTACAAATACTACCTCTGTGAAAATAATAATTTTGTATTTTGTTGACACCGTGCTGGAGAGACGTCCATTGTCATATTTGAGGACGTAGTTTGTGGTGTTGCAAGTCATTTTTTATATTTTTGTTCATCCATGTATGTACATGAGGAACATCAAATATTAGAAATACCTTTCAATAGAATTCGGTCCAGTACAAAGTACAGCATCACAATATTCTGACTTCAGCCAAGGTTAAAAATATTGTCAGGACAAAAGGCTCATTGTACCACTGAAAGGCAGATGAAATGGAGATGTTGGAGGCTTTGTTAAAGCCCCATTTTGCATTTAGTCTATGACCCTGTTATTATCAGAACTATATCTTGGTTGTTGTTACTGTGTTCTTGGCTGAATGAGCCACTCAGCAATTAGTGCAATTAGTTCTTCTTTTTCAGAAAGCAATGCTATTTGTTTTAATAATCATTCTCATAAAATATTACTGAATATACAGGCCCCAATACAATGCTACTATTTCAACTGACTTGCATTTTATCCTGACCTCTTTCCTGCACTTTGGTTGTTCAAATGTTTTGTCTATAACACAGTCTGTAATTATTCAACTGAATGAGATATCGCACATTTCTTCTGAAATGAAACTTTGTAATGTCCGGTCTTCTTACAAACCAATAAGTGTATAAGAGCAAGAGCAGAGAGGAAGTATGTGTTTGTGTGTCCCCACGTTGCCAGAAGCTAAGTGCTCTTCCAGTCAGTCAGTCGGTCAGTCAGTCAGTCAAACCCACCCAGGCTAGCATACATCCGGCTGACCAAGAAGAAATGAAAGATGAGTAAATGTAAAAGAATGAAAGATGGACAGCGATAGAGGGAGAAAAACCGAAATATAGAGCGAGAAAAAGAAAGAGTGAGACAAACTGGTGTCACATCTATGGCTGAACAGGTCAGAGAAAATAGAAGGGATGCAGAGAGATGAATGAACAGTTATAGACACGGCATTAAACAGGGTTACAAAAAGAGGGATGAAGATGGAGCTTGGTGAATTACAGCATCTTCTCTAAACCAGAGGAATAGAGAGGGTAAGCTGAAGAGAAGAGAGGTTGAATGGAAAGCAGTATCAAGTTGAAGAAAAAGCAGAAGACAAGGTAAAGATCCTTGTTGAATCGTTACAAGTGGCACATTGTAAAGGATTATGCATTATGCAGGGTTAACAAAATGAACACCACTAATTAGTAAATGCTTAAACCATTTCAGTAACCCACTGATTTAGAATTGCACTTCTATAACCTTGTCAGACTCACAATTGACAGTTTTTAAGCATCAAAATCAATGCAGCAGAACCAGAGATATTGTCCTTGTTAAAACCTACGTTACCCACAATGCAACTCGACCGCTAACAGTTTGGTTGAAGTGTTGGGTGTGTTATGCTAGTGGCGACTAATGAACCCTCAGGCCACCAGCCTCAAGCAGAGATGAGGAGCGGGCAGAGGACTGTTAAGCTCACTTCTTTCTAACTCCACACCCACAGATTTATTTCCTTTTCAAGCTTGGAGTCTTTAGCGAAAACCGACACTCAAGGGACATCACTTGAGGCAATTCATCACACTTAGCGTTTTCTCATCCACTCTACTTGGAACTGTAATGGAGTCAGGGAAGTTAAGCTTCTGTTAAAGCCAAGGGCGGTAGTGCTGGTTCAAATACATTTTTGGTAGGGCTGTCAATCGATTAAAATATTTAATCGCGATTAATCGCATGAATGTCCATAGTTTAATTGCGGTTAATTGCAAATTTATCACACATCTTGTATCTGTTCAAAATGTACCTTAAAGGGAGGTTCATCAAGTATTTAATACTTTTATCAACATGGGAGTGGACAAATATACTTGCTTTATGCAAATTTTTTATTGGAAATCAATTAACACTAAACAATGACAGATATTGTCCAGAAACCCTCCCAGGTACTGTGTTTAGCATAATAAATATGCTCAAACCATAACATGGCAGACTCAAGGGCAACAGGCAACAACAGCTGTCAGTGTGTCAGTGTGCTGACTTGACTATGACTTGCCCAAAACTGCATGTGATTATCATAAAAAGGGCATGTCTGTAAAGAGGAGACTTGCGGGTACCCATAGACCTCCTTTTCAGGTCAAGGGACCCATTTGAAAATGACCATGACAGTTTTTCCTCGCCAAAATTTTGCAAGTTTGGAGCTTTATTTAACTTCCTTCTCAGCAAGCTAGTATGACATGGTTGGTTTCATGTGATACCTGTATCTTCACTCTAGTTTTAAAATGGAGCCCGCTACAACCTCCGAAAGAACGATCGCGTTAATGAATTAAAGAAATTATTGGTGTTAAAAAACGAATTTGCATTAACGTGTTATTATCGTGTTAACTTTGACAGCCCTAATTTTTTGTTATATTTGTTGAAATTCTCATTACATCCCAACAACAATCAATAAATCAAATGCTTTGACAAAAAAAAGAAAAGCAAATCTTGTATCTGTGGCTGTCGCAGGGCTGTAATAAACCAGTCCAATAATTTCATTCGGCCCGATTAAACGGCCTCTCTGCCTGTCTACCTACACAGACTCTGTCCGTGCACTGGCTTGACAGCTGTGAGTACTAACAATAGCCATGTTTGTTGTCTACGTTCTTTATAATCATTTTTGGGGAGTGGCTCTCGAGGGAGGCCTGAACAGACAGGCTGCAGGCTGCAGGGTTGCCGACTTTCTCTCTAGATTTAGGGACTTTTGAAGCTAGTGCCGCCAGCTACTTTCATTGGAAAAGAGTTGGCAACACTGGGCTTGGTTTTTCAGTTGGATCATTTTTAAAATCTAGTGTACCATTGCTAGTTTCTCAGCATTACCGACCTGACCTTTAATGCTAACACTTCCACTCGTGCTTCACAGTTAAAGCTGCCCACCAGTCAAACATTGTAAACCTTTTTTTTAGTTTCCGATATCCAACTCCATGCCCTTCTTACGCCTGACTAAACATGACAACGTACAAACTAACTACAAATGTGACAAGAGTTTGTTCCGACACAGCTCATGTGTGTTTCTCTGTACACTGGCTCAACACAATCACAGCGGAGCCTTCCGAGCCATGTATTATGTGTCATGTATTACATTTGTACTACAGGTAACAAAAGTGGACAAAAAGCTTTTTTATATTCGGTGCAACTCTACAGGAACAGTTCAGTGTGACCCTTGAATTCTGTGTGAGACTTGTTCCTGTTACCGTCTCCACATAGTAACTTCAAGACAGGTGTAAAAAAAAAAAAAAAAAAAGCAAGGGAGGGCTCATCAGTACATCTTCCTTGCAATAACCTGTCTCAACCGTTCACAAAAACAAAAACAAAGCCCGTTGGTCAGACTGCAAGCCTATCTCTCCATGGGAACAATAATCTCACTGAGGTGCCTGTGTGTATGTACATCTGTTACCCCTTGAACCTCCACCCCTGCCAGCACATAGTGACAAATTTCAAACTTACAGACATTTTTCAGACCTGAACACATTTTGCGGACAGATTTGATCATCCGTAGCTAATTAACGTTACTTCCATACCGTGGCCCAAAAACACATTTTATTTCCTGGTTATCTGGTTAATGCAATCTCTCTGCAAGCCAATATTTGAACTGTATACTCAGCCAAAGATGTTTTCTTATAGGAAAACCCTTCATTCTTTATTGTTATGATATCTGAAACAATATACATTCTTTCTCTAGTGAAACAATCTATGTAAGTGCCATAAGACTGCAAAGCTGGACTCGTGGCCTATTAGGTCATTCATACCTGTATGTCAGTGTCTTTGACTGGCTCCAGGGGCTCAAAAGTGGTGGCTGCACTTAGACTTTCCAACCTCTGAGAAATGTGGAAGATGTCTAAACCTCTGGAACCAAGGAGGATTGACCTGAGAGTAAGACAGAGAGAGGCTGAGAATTAATGACTGAAATGGAAGGACTAAACTGAGAGCAAGGCTGACAATGAACTGCAGTTTTGCTCGACAACTAGAGGGTACATGAGGCTTTGCTGGTACTACAGTATTACCCCTTGGCTAGAGATCATGTCAGCTTCAAACAAATTACACAGGGTTTGTTCGTGTTGAGGCATTCATAAGGAAAATAATTAAATTATAAAATAAATGGTATTAATAAAAGTTTGAATCTGTTGACTCAATGAAACGTCATCTTACATACTGTATTTCTTAGAACAAGAAACCTGTATTGTGCAGATGTGTCAAAGGGGATCAGTGAAAATTATTTTAAGTACTGCTGCACTTTACATTTCATCAACGATTTGGCAGTTATACTACAGTACTATATTATCCATGGTCACTTTAAGATTCTAAATATTATATTTTAAATGTCAAAATCTAAATCTTCAGTATGGAAGCTAGGACAACTATGGAAAGGTATTACAAATATATGGATTTCCAGGGTTAGAAGGTTATTCAATCAGGAAAACAACATTTCAAGTGGCTTTTAATGTCACCGCCAGATAAAAAAACTGAATTTTAAACATATAACTATTATTACCAGAATAAAATGGGCACATCAAAGAAGCAGGTGAGAAGTAATGTAAAATGTCAGACAACTGTTTATCTTACAGACGCAGATGGATTTGTATTATGATCTGTTATGGTTTTGTGAACACTATACAGGAACATACTGGAACAACAGAGATTTTCTGACTGCGCGGCATAACCCTGTGTGCATGGGACACATTACTTACGCTTTGACGTCGGCAGCATCTTGCGAGGTGCGAGTCAGGGTGCGGGATCGAAGCCTCTCCCCCGCCTGCTGGATTTCCTGGAGGTTCCTCTCAACATGCGGCAGCTCTGACACTGCTTCTGTCTCGGCAGCTAGCTGCTCTGCCTGCTGCAGCAGCTCCCCGAAACCCTCTGCATCCATACCTCTAGAGAAAGAGAAGAAGAGTGTGTGAGTAAATACAATGACAGTATATTTGGATTGCATCTAAATATAGCTACAGTACAATGTGTTAAGTCTGTAACTAGTTAGACAGCGACACAGCTTTTCTTTCTTGTTTAAATTCTGTGCTCCAGCCCGTTTGATTTGACATGAAACAATGACTATGAGGTTAAAATAACAACTTCAAGCTTCGATTTGAGCATTCACACCCATACTGGGTGAACAATGTTTATGGATAAAACAACAAAGTTGAATGATTTGGATGAATACAGAATTAAACAGACCAACTTTGTCTGCTTATATAGATGCAACAACACAAGGACCCCTAACATTCAGAAAAGTGGTAAGTGCAATGTTAGTGACTAGATCACCTGACCTCAATTCAACAGAAGAAACAAGGCATAAATAAAAATGGCTGCTGTACAGGCATGGCAGAGCATCACCAGGGAGTATACAAAGCTTCCGCTGATGTTTGTGGGTTGTAGACTACAAGGAGTCACTGACTGAAGAATTAAGCAGGAAGGATTTACAATATTAAACAACTTCATATTTAACTTAACTGTAAGAACGTTACTTTAACCATTGTCATAGCTGCACGCAGGAGGACAGGGCAAATAGGAAATGTACATGGACACATCAGAAACAAAACTGATTCACTTAGGATTACTTTATCACAGGAAACATTGATTAACCCATGTTAGTTTTTGCTGCTCTATATACAGTAGCTGACCTCCACCCCTCAGAGTCTCTACTGTGTTTCATTTCACCGCTTGACATAGTCTGTAACGTTATATAAAGATGCATATAGCTAATTCACAGTTTGTACGGCATGTGGTTAAAGTGGCAATAGGCAGAATGTTTTTGGCACCATTTTTGCAAAAATTCCATAATAATCTTTCAGCATATTGTAATTCAAGTGTTCTGAGAGAAAAGTAGACTTCTGCACCTCCTCATGGCTCTGTTTTCAGGCTTTAAAAAATCTAGCCCATGACGGGAGACTTTGGATAATCACAGGTCATTTCAGAGAGAGAGCGTTCCTATTGGCTGTTCATTCAACGGAGGCCCCTGTCAATTGCCTGTGAACTCTGATCAAACTGTCAAATAAAGCTGCGCTGATCAAATATTAACAAATATTCTGTTACTGTACAGAATATTGATTCATATTTGATCAGCGCTGCCTAGTTTGACTGTTTGATCGGAGTTTGCGAGTGATTGACAGCTGCTCAGAGACGGCAAGGCTCCAGAACAGCTCTGATTGGTTGTTTTCCTCCGGTCTGTGAAATCCTACAGATGCCATTAGGAGCACCTGAGGACACAGAGGAACAATTTTTTTTACCAGGCCCATGCGGTGCTGACAGGATATAGTGACCGTTTTATAAAAAATGACTTGTTATAATCATATTTGCTCCAATGTCGCCTACTGCTGCTTTATACAGTCTATGGCTGTATAAAGTCTATACAGTCTATGACTTGACCCCTGCCATAAACCTTCACATTAAAAGCAACAAGTATATAGTACATGCCAAACAAACTAACGTGTATCCTAGACACACACAGGTACCAGGACTTCTTTTGACAGCTGACATCAACAGGATGACACCTGCAGCAGCAGCGCGCGCATGGAGCACCGTGGTTGTCATGGTTAACTTAGCGTTAGCACAATGCTAACACATGGGCTAGCTAGTTTACACACTCACCTTACTTAAACATACAGTCTGAAAGGCAGTTTCAAATTGTTGATAAGGGCAAATTAGATGCGTGTTTAGACTATTGGCATGTCCAGCCTAGCTTTGTTAGTATGCTACACTAGTTAGCTTTATGGCTAAATGAATGAAGCTAGCAGAGTTAGCTAGCAGGCTAAATGCTAATGGCTAACGGTCTCTCTCATTAAAGTGTTAATAGTTGATAGTTTACAAGACAGACTGCAGGCAGACAGACTTCATACCTGCTGTGTGGGACTGACGTTAGTATGGTCCCGTCTGTAGTCCTCGGGTGAATGTGTTTACAGTTATTAGCTCTTGTTCAGTGTTGCTCAGCGGTAGCAACGTTACAGCATCAGCATGAGAGGTTATGATTATGTGCCCGGCACTTCTGGAGTCGATGCTGATTGGACGATGACTTCTTGAGTCGATGCTGATTGGACGGTGACTTCTGTAGTCGATGCTGATTGGACAGTGACTCAGACCGACCCGGAGGTTTATTACTGCATTACCGCCACCAGCTGGTGTGGAGTGTGGTTCAGACTGGCTAGTACAGGGGTCAGCAACCTTTATTATCAAAAGAGCCATTTTAGGCAAAAGGAAAAAAAAAAAAATCTGTCTGGAGCCGCAAAACATTGAGCATTGTGATGAAGGTAACATAGTTTATAGTTTAAGCATATAATATATAAGTCTAATGCAGTGAGGGCCAAAGAGCAAATGTACTACGGAGTATTAGGGCCACATTGAGGGAAAAAACATCTGAGATTTACAGAATAAAGTCAGAATATTCCGAGAAAAAAGTCAGAAGTGTATGAGAAAAAAAGTCGTAATATTACAAGAAAAAAGTCAGAAGTTTACGATAAAAAAAGTCGGAATATTACGAGAATAAAGTCATAGGTTTACGAGAAAAAAAGTTGTAATATTACGAGAATAAAGTCATAACTTTACGAGAAAAAAAGTCGTAATATTACGAGAATAAAGTCATAGGTTTACGAGAAAAAAAGTCGTAATATTACGAGAATAAAGTCATAACTTTACAAGAAAAAAAGTTGTTATATTACGAGAATAAAGTCATAACTTTACGAGAAAAAAAGTCGTAATATTACGAGAATAAAGTCATAACATAACAAGAAAAAAAGTCGTAATATCAGTAAAGTAATAACTTTACTTGAAAAAAGAAATTGTCACATAAAATTACTACTTTATAATATTATGACTTTATTCTCTAAATCTCAGATTTATTTTTTTTCCTCAATGTGGCCCTAATACTCCGTCGTATCGTCGTACTATAGACCTACAACAATGATGAATAGAAATGAAAATGTAAACAAAAAACAGTTATTCATTTCTATTTCTATAAATCCACAGGGAGCCACTGGATAGGGGCTGAATAGCCGCAGGTTGCTGACCCTAGGGCTAGTTTGTACAATATTCATATAAATAAGTAAGTAAGTAAGTAGTAAGTAAGTAAGTAAGTAAGTAAGTAAGTAAATAAATGAATGAATAAATAAATAAATAATAACCGTGCCGGATGTCACACTTGCTTGCCTTCTTCAAGATGTGACAAACCGCGCTGCTCTGTCAGTTGGGCAGGAGGACTTTGACAAACAGTCCAACAGCAAACTGTGACTATACAAAACAGAATCAACACAAACCTAAAAACCATGTCTGCCAACAGAAATAGGCACATGACAACTTTAATTTTTGTGGTTTCATTTCAAGACTCCAAAACATGTAGCCTAATAGGTTGTGAATGGGAGAAAGAGGTTTTTAATGTCAGGTTTTGGACCTGTTTTTTGTACATTGAAAGCCTAATATGATACATTTCTTTTGTTAGGAAATAACACTTGATTTCCCTCGGGATCAATAAAGTTACTATCTATCTATCTATCTATCTATCTATCTATCTATCTAACAATGCTACTTTTCTGGATTGTGACTTTAATGATTACAGCTTGACTAAAAGCACATGACTATTATTTACTCAATGCCCATAGGAGCAACATAATTCCTCCATTCTCTATGCCTGCACAATATGCATGGGGCTGAAGGCCTGAAAAACACCCGTCCTTTGCAAGGTTGAGATATTCACAATTTGTTGTTGCACAGGAATCTCACATGTTGTGAATTTTATAACCGTCATAACGTTGTTTTTTTTGTAAAAATGAAGTTATCCTGTAGATGCATGACTTTATGTATTCAACATATCACAACTACCAAATATTGTTGAATTGTTTCAGGGCCAGCATGTGAAGCAACACTGCAGTACTCCTTTGAGGTCAACAGGTCATGTGAAATAACAGGTTTATAGAGTGCAGGCTAAAGCTTCAAACATACTGGGAGTTTAGTGCAATATAAGTTAGTAAATGAGTAGACTGACTTTATATCTGTTGAACCCTGAGTGTCTGCTTGCAAACAGTGACATCCATCCATTATCTGTAACAACTTATCCTATTCAGGGTCAAGGGGGGCCCTCCTGTTTTTTTGTATAGCAACAGCCTTTCAACACAGCTCTGCACACTGGTGAAAAGTGGTAAAAGTGAAGTTAATAAATGTATGTCTAAATTCTTGCTGATATCCATTTAAATATGAATGAACACATACACAATGTTTACAGGTGTTCACTTAAATATACCAGTTGTTAATTTCTATAATTTCACTTAATATAACATTCTACATTATAAAACTATATTATTTTCTCTGGTCACAAATATTTTTGTTTCCATGAAAGCAGAAACATACACAATATACTATCTAATGGTTTATAAGGCTGCAACCAATTATTATTTTCAATATTGAATCATTCTAGCGATTATTTTTTTCTATTAACTATATATTTAGTCTCTAACATGTCAGAAACACTAACAATTTCTCATTACAAGAGCCTAAGCCGAGGTCTTGCAGTAACTTGGTTTGTCCTACCAATGATCCAAAACCCAAAGCCATTCAATTTAGAACATTTGTCAGTTTGTCTTCATAAATTACTTAATTGATTTATTGATTTTTCAGAATTCTTGCCTATTATTTTTCAGACAATCGATAAATCATTTCATCTCTAGTATGTTTGCATACCTAATTTCCTTCAGCATAGTACTGTCTCAATTATTCTACCATTCAGTCATGTTTTAATACGTGTGTATACAAACATACATTTTCAAGACCTCTACACACTATTTGACACCTTGAACTCATGATTCCCGACACCTGAAGACTTTGGCAGGACTTACAGACAAGTGAATATTACACGTGGAACAAATTATTTTAAAAAAATACCAAAAAGGTTAATTTGGTCTTTTAATTTTTGTATAAAATAACAAACGGTTAACACATTTAAAGGTCTACAACAAAGATCACCATCTTAATATGCAACCCCTACACAAATCACCAGCTCTGCACTGATATGTCCAAATATTGTCCTCTCTATGTACTGTCCAGTACTGGCTGACAAACTACTGGCCAGTACAGACAGATAATACATGGGTTCACTGTGGATGAGGATCTCCAGAGGATGACTTTGTGTCACAATATGTCCCTCACATTGAGCCTCCTCTACTTGAACTGATTATCAATAAGAGTGCCCTTCATCTTCGCCTTCTTGGCCTCCAGCTCAGCCAGCTCCTGCAGCCTCCTCGTGCTCATGCCCTTCACCTAAAGACTTTTGCAGGACTTACAGACAACACAGTGAATATTACACGGGGAACAACTGATTTAAAAAAAAAAAATACCAAACAGGTTCATTTGGTCTTTTTAATTTTTGTATAAAATAACAAACAGTAAAGGTCTACAACGTCACCCCAAGATCACCATCTTAATATGCAACCCAACTACACAAATCCATGAGCCCTGCACTGATATGTCCAAATATTGTCCTCTCTATATGTACTGGGGCGGTGTCCAAACAGCTACTGTCCAGTACAGACAGATAACACATGTGTCCACTGTGGATGAAGATCTCCAGAGGATGACTTTGTGTCACAATATGTCCCTCACATCGAGCCTCCTCTACTTGAACTGATTATCAATAAGAGTGCCCTTCATCTTCGCCTTCTTGGCCTCCAGCTCAGCCAGCTCCTGCAGCCTCTTCTTGCTCATGCCCTTCCTCTCCAGCTGCTTCTCGATCACCTTGGCGTTTTGTGCGTACGAGTCGGCCACCTCCCTGGCCTCGATCTCCTCCTCCTCCTCGTCGATGGTGGACACCGTGACGGAGCTGAACTTGCCCATGTCTTTGGTCCGCTTGGTCATCATCACACGGACCTTCTTGGGCGCCTCCGGCTGCTTCTGGCTGTAGACGCTGGTGTTGCCGAAGCCCTGGCCGAACTTCACCACGGCTCCGTCCACGATGAAGGTGGCCGGGTTGTTCTTCGCCTGGTGCTGGTAGAAGAGCAGCAGGCCGCACTTGCCGCACTTCTTGCGGTACTGCCTCTCGATGCCCTCGGTCCTCTTCAGGTACGCGTTCTCGTCCGGCTCCACGTTGCAGAACTTGTGGGCGTGTTTGCCGGCGTCGATAACCCGGGCTCGGTCCCGGGGCCTCATGGGCAGCTTCTCCAGCTGGCAGTCCAGCACCAGCACCATCTGTCCGCACATGCAGTAGTAGACGTGGAGCGGCTTCTCTCCGTCGTCGTACTCCTCTCGGTCTCTGGTGTCCGAGCACACAACGCTCCTAGACACCACCTTAGGCATGTTTAAGCTCTTAGATGTGTTATTATACTAGTACCGGCTGGTTAAAGGCTAGTGTTGAGAAGACATGACGACAGACACACTGGTTGAAATGTTGTTGAACACAGAAACGACGAAACACTTCCTGTGTCTTCTTCTTCTTTGGTGTTTATTGGCGGTTGGCAAACCAGCTTATAGGTGCATTACCGACACCTACTGGACTGGAGTGTGGAGCAGTAGAGTGGCAGGAAAAATAAATAATAATAATAATTAAAAACAATAAAATACAAATTAATAATTATTAATAATAATAACAATTCCTACTCGAAACCAAAGTGTCTCCCTTTTTTGTTCCACGTGATTACAACGTTCCCAGGTCACAATGAACCGGTTTACTTCCCCAAATTATAACAAATGTACTTTCTGCAAGACTGAACAAGACAGTATAATTCATCTGTTTTATGGTTGTTGTATTAAATTTTGGACTTTTTTGGAGAATTATATAAGCTGCAAAACAACACCTAATTAATATTGACGGTAAAAATGTGATAGATAGATAGATAGATAAATAGATAGATAGATAGATAGACAGACAGATAGCTAGCTAGATAGTAACTTTATTTATCCCGAGGGAAATTCAAGTTTCCAGCATCACAGTTTCATAGTGCAAAATATGTTAGTAAAAAGGCAGTAAAAAAGTTAGTAATGCATATAAATAAAAAAATAATATTTGCTCCAATCTTGCCTACTTCAGCTTTAAAGTACCAACATAAAAGTACACATTTTGCAGAATAATGTATATTATTGGATTATACTTATTGATGCATTAATGTGTTCATCACTTTAAAGTTGCAGCTGGTAAAGGTGGAGCTCATTTGAATGACTTTATATACTGCTGGGTAGTTTAATCTATAATAATACATCATTTATTCGTTGATTATATTTTGTATTAACAATCTGAATCTGTAAAGTAACTAAAATTATTAAATCAATGTAGTGGAGTAAAAAGTACAATATTTCCCTCTGAGATGTAGTGGAGTAGAAATAGAAAGTATCAGAACATGGAAATACTCAAGTAAAGTACAAGTACCTCAAAATTGTACTTAAGTACAGTACTTGAGTAAATGTACTTAGTTACTTTCCACCACTGAGTACATGTTATACTGTTGTGTTTTGCTAAGCATTCTTTACTGCTCTTGTTGGAATAAAACAATTGTTGATTATTTAATTGAAAAGTAGTAATGTGTTTTTGATACCTTCCCTTTTTGCATCAAATCATACCGGGATGTTTGCTGAAATTGATTGGATGTGGCACTACCTAACATTTCCACCAGCTGCCACTGTGCCTACTGCAGCTTTAAGGTGGGCTGTTAAGGTAAACCAGCTATTCTCCTTTAAGAGACAAGCCGCTCCTGAATTTTGCTCAGCTTCTTATTTAATTTTTAATATTTCTTTTAACTATTTAACCGATAGCATTGTAGCTGGTGTCGTAACAGACGGAGCTCCAGGTTTACTTTTTATTGAGTCTCAGCAGTTTTTTCATTTCATTTTACCAAAATTGTAACATGAACCATTTTCATCAATGTAGTCTGCAAACATTTCAGCCAGTCTGTTTCTTTTACATATTTTAAGGGTCCATTACTGTGAGAGTAATTTTCTTACCTCTCTGTAACTCATTATCAACTGTGAATTTACTGGTTGGTTGCAGAAAATTGCCACTGCCTTTCCTTTGTAGTTTGCTTTGACGGTTTTCAGTGCTGCTGTTGTTGTGGGTTGTAAATGGCAGTAGATGCCATCAGCATCTCTTCAGCCTCTCATGATCAAGGCATTGCAAATTCAATTTATGGAGCTCATATCATTTGTTCTGCACTAAAGGGCTACCTCAAGTGACACTTGCTCTGAACCTCATATCACCAAAGCCACGGTCAAATGGCAAGGCAAGTGCGAGTGGCAGCACTTCAGAAACCCATGGGTGACACAGAGGGAAGTCACAAAATTGTTGTGTCCATCGAAGACACATATTGAAGTGGAGTTGTCTATTTTAACTGGCGGCGTGATGCTTTATAGAGAGGGTAGCTGAGGCTATTGGGAGGAAGGAAGAAGAAGGAGAGGCTAAGTGACAGAGCGATGCAGCTACCTAGCCCTACCTAGAAAACTTTCCACCAAGCGCCACTGGACAAACCCATAATTAGGGTCACCTAATTGGCATTGGACTCGTCAGTCCAGTAAAGTCACTGCTGTGCGCGCTTCTGATCTGACGGCATCATTGTTCTCTTTGCTGGAGCATCAGTCGGTGTGTTATCAGCATGAGAACCGCCTGGTTTAAGCGGTCAGTCGTGGTACTGGGGGGCTTTGGTCTCGTCCTCTGCGGGGTCATGTTTGTGATGAGTGGATATGATCAAGCTGCGGCTGACAAAGAGGACAAGCGTTCAGTCAGGAGGTTTTCTGACCTGGAGTCAAGCATCAGCAATCTCTGTGAGTTAAGGCAAATGATGATTCATTAATCTTTCTCTCCTATTTATAAAAGTTACTCTGATTTATTTCTTTCACATGGGGTTTAATCAGTTCTTCACTACAAATGAAGATGGGGAGATGGAAAGAAAGTTCTAGGTTCAGTTTGATTTAACTTCATTGACATTGAAGTGGATTAAATGTCAGTTCACAGCACAAAAAGATGAATTAAGGGTGAATACAAGTTGACATCTTATCTGGAACATAACCTGCTCTGGAGTTAGTTAACTTTAAAAAATTACATAGAATACATTTACTGAAGATGTTATCTATCCATTTTGAGAAGGAAAGGTTTTGCTGATATCATATTCCCCTTTGAATGTGAGCATTGTCCTACCCTTTTGTGTAAACTGATCCCAAACCTTCTTTTTGAACATTTATTGGGACAGCACATCTTATCACTGGCTAGGGTATTTATTTCACAATTTAATACTTTGATATAATTTCACATGCACATTTACCCTTTTCCTGTTCCTCATTATGAATTAATGTTAATTTATGTTCAACTTTTTTACAGAAGGTTTAAAAATATGTTCACAAATAACTGTAGAGAGCAAGACATGCGCCAGAATGTGGTGTTGAATATTAGATGAATGGCTTCTAATAGAACTTTTCTTAAAGTTTGCTGTGGATATTAAAGTTACAGTGTGTAGAAATGGAGCAAATATGATTAAAATCAAAAGTTATCGTCGCTATATCCTGACAGAAGTGCATGAGACAGGTAATCTGAAAAAAAAATCGTGTTCCTCTGTGTTCTCTGGTGCTCCGAACAGCATCTGCAAGAATTCACAGACCAGAAGAAAAAAAACAGTCAGACCAGAGCTGGAGCCTCGCCGCCTCAAATGTCAATACCTCACGAACTCCAATCAAACTGTCAAACTAGGCAGCGCTGATCAAATATGAATCACTATTCTGTTACTGTAAGGCCTATTTCTTGCCTCAAATGTTTTCAGAAACACCTTGTAGTGTACTGTTTAGCTGTAAAATGAGAATGTTTGTGACCCGGCAGCCTTGTTGAGATCAGTTGAAGAAATACCAAGTACTGCCCATCAGCTGGAGCACAGCCAATAGGAATGCTCTCTCTAAAATGGCCTGTGATTGGCCAAAGTCTCCCGTCACGGGCTAGATTTTTTTAAAGCCTGATGACAGAGCCATGAGGAGGAGCAGAAGTCTAGTTATCTCTCAGAACACTTGAATTACAATATGCTAATGGAATTTTTGCCAAATGATGCCAAAAACATAATGCCTACTGCAGGTTTAATGATAGATGAGGTCAGACTTGAACCTATTTTATATTGTTTATTGTGTTTTATGTAATTTTACTGATGTTTCTAACCTTTTTTATATCATTACCTAGTCTCTCTCGTGTGCTTACCTAGTTTCCCTCTGGGTATCAATAAAATGTTATTTCATCAGAACATTCATCTGGATTTAGAAAACATCTAGTCTACTATTTTCTGCAAAAAGTGATCATGCCTCTAGCTCATTTGACTCTCTCCCTGTCATCCTTTTTTCCAGACAATGTCGTCAAATCTTTTGAAAAAAAGCAGGACACCCTGCAGAAAATGCTCGAAGAGGAAAGGGGCAGACAGAGAAAAGCTCCAGAGGTGGAACAGCCACCAGTCAAAAAGCAGTCAGAGAAGGACCAAAAGGAGGTCCCCAAAGAGAAAAAGTCCAATAAAGTGTTTCCCAACTCTTACCTGTTCAAGGAGTGGGGGGAGAATCTGTCTGAGGATGACCAAAGAGAGGCACAGGGTTTGTTTGAGAAGTACGGATACAACGTTTTTCTCAGCGATCGCCTTCCTCTAGATCGAGTTCTTCCAGATACCAGGGATAAAAGGTACAATGTGTCATTGTCATGTTCTGCGATACCAAACCTGTCACTTTACTTCATACACAAATGTTGCACCCACTTCACTGTTTGCTGATTATCCTTCACCTTTCTGTTCATACAGTTTGTCAGATTTTGCCAGCATTTACACAGCTTACTGATGAAAAGATTTCTGTTTCTGAATAGGTGTCTTAAAAAGATTTACCCAAAGGACCTGCCAAACGTGGGAGTGGTGTTGATCTACCTAAATGAGGCCCTGTCCATCCTCAAAAGAGCTCTGCGCAGCATCATCGACCGCACCCCTAAAAACCTGCTGAAGGAGATAATCATGGTGGATGACAATAGTTCCCATGGTTGGTTGGCAGCAACGCATCACTAGGCAAACATGTTTTATGATGTTATAAATGATGTTTCATTGTGCAGATGCCAGTGCACAATGAATGATATATTGGGGAAATACACTTATTTGCTTTCTTGCTAAGAGTTGTAAAAGAAGAATGACACCACTGTCATCTCTGTATGGTAATATATGAAGCTACAGCTGGTTAGCTTATCTAGCGAAAAGACTGGACTGGAGCTTTTGTGTCCCCACTCTGGCATTGAGAGTAAGTACCATATGGGAGAGACCATAGCGACGGAGCAACAACTATCTGGATGTGGATGCTCCGTGGAAGCTCCGGCGTTCAGAGAAAGGATTAAAGTAAAAAAAATTGCACAGGAAGATTTAAAGAGAGCGCTCCTGTCCTAGATGCGGCGAGGCATACATGCGCCTACGCAGGAGAAGTCGCCATAGACGCCAGACACCACAACTCTGCTATACTGCGACATACAGAGAGCTTAGCAGCGATAGGCTTAATCAGCATTGTGTGAACTTGTTTTGGCAAGGGATGGATGTAAAGGATGTTCATTTATATGTAAAAGTATGACAGTATATTTTTGGCATCATTGGGCAGGTGTTCTGAGAGATAACTAGATTTCTGCTCCTCCTCAGGGCTCTGTTTTCAGGCTTTAAAAAATCTAGCCCGTGAGGGGAGACTTTGGTCAATCAGAGGTCATTTCAGAGAGAACCTATTTATTGAGCTTTCCTATTGGCTGTGCTTTGGCTGGTGGGAGACAAACTTTCACATTTTACAGCTAAACAGTACACTACAAGATGTTTCTGAAAACATTTGAGGAGAGCTAGGCATTACAGTGACAGAATATTGATTCATATTTGATCAGCGCTGCCTAGTTTGACCGTTTGATCGGAGTTTGCGAGTGTTTGACAGCCGGCTCATAGATGGCAGCTGGATGGCAGGCTCCAGCTCAGCTCTGATTGTTTTTTTTCCTCCGGTCTGTGAAATCTTGCAGCTGCCATTAGGAGCACCAGAGGACACAGAGGCACATGATTTTTTCAGGATATAGTTACTGTTTTAAAAAGTATCCTTTTTAAATCATATTTGCTGCATTTCTGCCCACTGCAGCTTTAACATGTTATACCTTGTTTGTTTAATCTGTACAAAAACTGAAGTTTAAAAAGAATTTGCTGTTCATGTGTTGGATACAGTAACAACATAAAATCAGGATGTTAAAGCTCCAGCACATTAGCCCCGGTAATACCAAAAATTGTTAAATGCCTATAATAACCGAAGTGTAAAAACGACAAACAAGATATAATGTGTTCATTACTGAGCTTTACAGTTTCTGCTACAGGTGGACTTTGTGACCTTTCAAGCTAGCTAGTTTCCCCTTGTTTCCATGTTTTTATGCTAGCTAAGCTTATCAGGTGCTGGCGGTAACCTCATATTTACCAGACAGATATGATAGTGGTATCGATTTTCTTATCTAACTCTCGGCAAGAAAGCAAATAAACACATTCCCAAAATGTTGACCTGTACGATGTAAATGGTAAATGGACTTGGACTTATATAGCGCTTTTCTAGTCTTCCGACCACTCAAAGCACTTTACACGTCAGTATTCACCCATTCACACACTGATGGCAGAGCTATGGTGCCAACTTTGCCCATCAGGATTTAATCTAAATACTCATTCACACACCAGGGTTAAGTGTCTTGCTCAAGGACACATCGACATGTGACCCGGAGCAGCCGGGGATCGAACCGCCGACCTTCCGATTGGTGGACAACCTGCTCTACCCTCTGACCCACAGCCACCCTACACTGACACCGCCCCACACTAACACAATGGCCCGCATTTCAAGGCTGTAAATAGTGGTAGTGTGGCACTGGATTGCAATATACTAAATGATGTTTCTCTTTTCTTTGTCCATCCTAACTTTAGACACACCTTTCAGTATAATGCAATCAGTCACAACATAAACTTACTTGACGTTAGAACAATTATTTAAATTGCATACTTATGTTTGGGATCCTGTGAGGCATGTCTATGGTCAGGACTGGCTCCCTCTCAAAATCTTCTTAAGTCTGCTTTGCATTCTGGGTAGTCAGTGTGGAAACGTGTCATTCTCTAATCAATCTCGTCGAAACTTGCTATGGTAAAACCAATATCTGTCACGCCTCTTCTCCCCTTATCTCAAAACACATTCCCACATTCTCCTCTCAATTCAGAGGACCTGAAGGGGGACCTCGACGCGTACGTGAAGTCGCTCGAGCAGCAGAACCCAAGTCTCCGTATTACAAGAGTGAGGCACAATGAGCAGCGAGGCCTTTCATACGCCAGGGCTGCTGGGTGGAGGGCTTGTACTGCTGACGTGGTGGCCATCCTGGACGCACACATCGAAGTCCATGAGATGTGGTAAGAACGTGGCAAAATTAAATCCTTTTATACCATGGTTAATGTAGAACATTTTCACTGGTATATGTGTAATATTTGTAAGATAAGAGATAAGATATTCCTTTATAAGATATTAGTCCCACAGTGGGGAAATTTGCAGTAGTAGTCTTTAACATTATATATTAATTGCAGCTGTGCTAAACAATGTTTAGTATATTTTCTGCACAGTTATTAAATGTCAATACTGGGAAGTGTCTATTCCACCACCAGGTACTTACTCTGATGCCAAATTTGGCTCACGTCTTAGCTTTTTTTTAACCACAATAGTTTAACTATGAATAACGTCTTCAGGAACGCCCTGTTTACGCAGTTTCATACATTTGCAACAGCTTAGTGCAACCACATTCTGATCCCAGTACAGCCACTGTCTGAATAACCGACTACTGAGCAGCTCCCTTGAGGTAATCAGGGCTTGCACAAGGGCATTGCAGTGGTGGCTGGCAATAAGGGAAGGGCGAGTGCTGCTCAGACTTGAAACCTTCAGATTCATTTGTAGTGCAATAAAAAAAAAAATATTTGATTAACAGCTAAATCTACACATCCGTATTGAACATTTTTCAGTCTCCCTCCGCCTTTCAAATGCTGCACCAATGTGCACTTGGGTTGTGTAAAAATGGAACTAAGTGCAAGAGAGATAAAAGTATTCTAAAAAGGGCTTTCAAAGTTAATGCGATAACATATTAAAGCAAATACATATTAACGCCACTAATTTCTTTAACGCAACTTGCGATCTTTAGGTGTAAAGCTGCTGTAAGCCTTGCACAGTTTTAAAGGTAGAGAGAAGATACTGGTATCATACTTGAAACTAAAAACCTAAGGAATCCATTGGTACCAACCACGTCATACTAGCTTGTCGCAAAGGAGGCTAAATAACACTCTAAACTTACGCAAACTTTTCGCGAACGAAAACTGGTTTGGCCATTTTCAAATTGGTCCCTTGACCTCTGACCTCAAGATATGTGAATGAAAAATGGGTTCTATGGGTACCCACGAGTCTCCCCTTTACAGACATGCAATTTTGGGCAGGTCATATTCAAGTCAGCACACTGACAGCTGTTGTTGCCTGTTGGGCTTGAGTTTGCAATGTTATGATTTGAGCATATTTTCTATGCTAAATGCAGTACTTTTGAGGGTTTCTGGCCAATATTTGTCATTGTTTTGTGTTGTTAATTAATTTCAAATAATACATATATACCTACGTTTCCATAAAGCAAGCATATTTGTCCACTCCCATGTTGATAAAACCATTAAACTCTTGACATATCTCTCTTTAAGGTTCATTTTGAACAGATAAAAAAATGAGCAATTACTTTGGGATTAATAGCAATTAACTAAGGACAATTGTGCAATTATCACAATTAAATGAATTACCAGACACTCCTTTAGTAAGTTTCTTTAGAGATTTGCCTAAAGGAGTGACTGGTACTTGACAACGCATGCCAACTCCCATTCATAAATGGAATGAGACAGAGGTATATTGAACAAGCTGTCTAACTGGTTGTTGAGTAAAGTTCAGATTGTTGCAGTGATGTGTGAATCACCTCTCCTCCCTTCCCGACATGTAGGATTGAACCCCTGCTGACACAGATCAAAGCTGACCGAACGGTGGTGACGTCCCCTGTATTTGACAGAGTCAACTTTGATGACCTCAAAGTAATTCCATACTCTCCAGCAGCACATGCCTTCGACTGGGCTTTATGGTGCATGTATGAGGGTTTTACGCCAGATTATTACGAACTCAAAGACGGCTCATTGCCTGGAAAGTAAGTTAAAGAGAAAACAGTCAGTTTTGTTCCGATTTACACACGTGTCAAACAAATATAATGCCATGATCTTATTAATCATATCTTGGATGAGGCATTCTTGATTATCTAAAAACTTTACCTTTATGGTAATACTGTTGTACTCTGTAGAATATGGTTTAAATTATATAGCAGTAACAGTTCTCTTCTTTCACTTCAGAAGTCCATCGGTCATGGGGATCCTAGTGGCCGAGAGGAAGTTTCTAGGAGAAATTGGACTCCTCGATGAAGGAATGAAAGTGTACGGTGGAGAAAACGTTGAGCTGGGAATCCGCGTAAGTAAAGCATCACCTCTCTAACATCAAATCTTACACCTGATGACGCAGTCCCAGGCCAACTTGCAGCAATATAGAGTACAGATTCTGGCATCAGCACAATTACCCCTCTCACTTTGTAAAATAAACAGAGCTGTTTACCTCACAATCGTTGAGACGGAGGATAAAATGATACCCTGCCGTAATACCTTTCCGGAGTCGTAAAATCTTAACTCATGTTTTATTCACTTTCTTGATGGCAGTTAGATGAGAAGATTGATACCACTTTTGTGTCTGTATGGTAAATATGACGCTACAGCTAGCATTCAATTTGCTTAATATAATGACTGGCAACAGGAGGAAACGGCTTGCCTTGCTCTGTCCAAAGGTCACAAAATCTACCAACCAGCACCTCTAAGTCTGATTTATTTAACACGTTATATCTAGTTTGTTTGTTTGTTATGTGCCGGACTGTTTCTTGGCTAGAGGCAGTAACTTCCTGGAGTCTCCGCTGGTTGTCTGGCAACCAGCGGAGACTCAACCTTGGTAGAATGAGCTGGGGCCCTACAAACATTATGTGTTAAATGTGTATATATCAAGCGGCGGCGCTGCCCACAGTTTATAAACTTCTAAGTAGCTTTTATTTATTCTTAAAGAAGACCTATTATGCTTTAGTGCTTTTCCCCTTTCCTTTAGAGTGTTATACAGGATTTTGTTTGTGCATGTAAGAGGTCTGCAAAGGTACTAAGCCCAAAGTCCTGGCCAAAGGGAGTTACTCTCCCCCACAGAAACACTGCTCATGAACTGCCTGTAATGCCTTGCTTGAAGTCCTGCCTTTTCTTCCGTAACTTGGTGACGATACAGAGTGTTTCAGACAGAGGGTGTTTCAGACAGAGGCAGGTGTGAGAAAAGCAAAGCATTTTTGTTTTGTTTTTTACTTTACAGCATGTAAACGTGCACCTAAAAATTAGCTTAATAGGCCGTCTTTAACTTTTGTTTTTATTCACGCTTTGCACTTTCACAATTATCATTGGTGACTGATAATGATTCAGTTTTACTGAGTAGTATAAAGTTAAAGGTGTGCTTTTTTTTTGCTCATAGGTGTGGACATGTGGAGGCAGTGTTGAAGTAGTTCCATGCTCCAAGATCGCCCACATCGAGAGGGCCCACAAGCCCTACCTGCCTGACCTGGCCCCAGCCATGAAGAGAAACGCCCTGAGAGTAGCAGAAGTCTGGATGGATGAATACAAACACAACATCAACTTGGCTTGGAACTTGCCATTTGAGGTACTTCATATGTAATCAAGAAGAACAAAAATGATGATGCCCTTTTTATGGCATACTGCATGCTTCTACACATAGGATGATGAACATCCAAGGGTACATAGATAATTGGTTGTGAGTGCATTTGAATTTCTTCAGTTACAATACGACAAACAAATCACGCCATATTCTCTGCAGAATCACGGAATTGACATCGGGGATGTCTCCGAGAGGAAAAAACTCAGGGAAAGGTTGAAGTGCAAACCTTTCAAATGGTACCTGGAAAACGTGTATCCCAAGTTGGATCCCTGGGACAACATTCTTGGTTATGGAGGAGTAAGTTTAGTTTAATGTAATGCTTTGTACGTGTGATAGAGGCAGTACAGGGGTGTGCAGGTTGTGTGCCACAGCACAGCCACATGCATTGCCACATTAAATTGTGTTTTAATGCTTCACTCCTACATGCCATAGTGTTCAATACATTGTCACTCACAAAATGATGAACTCCCCCACCTCTAGATGAAGAATCTTGATGCTGAAATGTGCTTAGACCAAGGCCCAGTGCCAGGTCACACACCCATTGCCTACAATTGCCACCACTATGGACCTCAAGTAAGTAAAGCAGCTAAAAATGATTAATGATTATAGTCTCTGAGTTACAAGAAATATACAGTCTGTTTGCCGCTGTTGGCTTATTTAACTGTCCGATCTGCTTGCTGCTTAACGTTTCTTTAATATATATTTTTAGATCGCCTATTATCGCTCAAATGGTGAGCTCTATATCGGTGGCCTCAAGTCTCACAAGTACAATGACAACCGGTGTATAACTGACATCGGCAAAAAAGAAACGAAGCCTGGCCTTTACAACTGCAAAGAGGCTAAGCAGAAAGGAATGGGGATTTACTGGGACTTCACTCAGGTACTACAAGTTAAACTAACATATATAGAAAAGTATATGAAAGTCAGGGAAGAGGTGTGGCAAAAGGGAATTTTTGTCAAGAAAATAGTTATTAAAAGTCACCGTCTCACCCTTTTCAAATTAGAGGGTGGATGAGTTTAAGGTGACCCATAGCTCAAAATATTGACTGTGGTTGTCTGAATGTTTTATGATGACATACTGTGCATTCGCAATCTTGACACTTATCGTCTTTTCTAGGGCAAAGAAGTGAAGAACAAACAGACAAAAAGATGTCTGGAGATTATAAGAGGCCAACTTCTAATACAGGAATGCTCCGGCCAAAGATGGGACATCCAAAACATCATCAAGGCCTTTTAAAAAGAAGAGCACTTTTCTGCTCATAGGTCAGTGGGTATTATTGCCTGAATGTGTAAAATGTAAAAGAAAGTCAATGAAATTTGACAACCGCTATGACTCCTGTAATAATTTAAAGGTACACTATTTGAGGGATTTTGTAAATCTTATGTGACTTCTCTCTAAAGTCAGAATTTTGGAAATTCACTCAACATCTTATGAATGAAAATTAGGTCTGCAAGTAATTATTATTTCTTCTATTCATTAATCTGCCTTTTTTGTTGATTGACCGTACTAAACTGAAGTGTTAACATGTTAACATTCCCTGGGAAGACGTTCAGGAGCGACTGAAACATGTCTGCTTCAATGTAATTGAGACCTAACTGGTGAAACTATGTCCGATGGGAAATTGAAGGATCTGTAATGAGCCACTGGCCGAGTGGTTGTGCACAAAAACGTTTGAATATCACAAATTGCCTCCACTGAGATCACTATTAATATACTGTATATCACTGAGACTCTGGAAATGCTGCTGAGGTTTTTAGTGACGGGCCTTTGCATGTTTGTGTTCCTCCTTATCTGTTATTTGTTGTAGAAAGTATATGTGAGTCGTGTTACTAACATGGGTAATTCTCAGTCAAGAGCGGAGAGTAAAAAGAAATCTGAACCAAATTCAGAAAAGAGCTCAACTAAAAATGATAAAAAATGATAAGATCTCTTCCAAAAATCATAAACAAACTGCCTGCACCACGCAGACAGGAAACAAGTTACTGTCCCAAGATGAATCTCATAGCAGATCTTTCTAGAACTATACTCCCTTTTCCTGATAACAGTGCCAATGCTTTTTGGCATATGACCAATCATAGGCACAGCTCTTAAGTGGGTGATTAAGAAATTAGGTCTGCATTGTGATCCATCATTATAGAATAATAGGAGTTATTAAAAGTAATACTAAGGATGGAGGATTTTGTAGGTGATGCTGGACTTGAGCCAATGGAGGTGGATGAGGGTGAGGCTGATGTGCTAAGGAATTATTCCTTGTCACTCTTAGTGTCCACTTCAGAATTTGTGTCAGGTGGTGTGGAGTGTGGTCTTGAACGTGTATGTATGTGGATTTTAAAGGGCTTTTGTACTTAATCACCCACTTAGTTAAAGTGGCAGTAGACAGTACATTTTTGGCATCATGGGGCTAAAATTCCATAATAACCTTTCAGCATATTGTTATTCAAGTTCTCTGAGAGATAATTAGACTTCTGCACCTCATCATGGCTCCTTTTTAGGCTTTGAAAAAATCTAGCCTGTGACGGGAGACTTTGACCAATCACAGGTCATTTCAGAGAGAGAGCGTTCCTATTGGCTGTGCTCCGGTCACGTGAGCGGTGCTTGGTATTCCCTGAAGAGATCTCAACATGGCTGCTGCCGGGTCAAGAAACGTTCTCGTTTTACAGCTAAACAGAGCACTACAAGATGATTCTGAAAACATTTGAGGAGAGAAATAGGCATTACAGTAACAGAATATTGATTCATATTTGATCAGCACTGCCTAGTTTAATGAAGAATGGGTGAATACTCTTTAGAGGCACTGTAATGGTAAAGTCATATTAAATAAAAACATTCAAAACAAGACAACCTTAAGAGGATAATTTTTTTTTAATGTATTTACAGAACATAGTTAAAGACCAAACAATCAGAGATACTGATGTCCTCTGGCTGCCCTGGTTGGTGTTGTTGGTAGTTTAATAGTTTCCAGGTAATGGAATTGGCGATGGCGACGCAGAATCTCAATTGCCTTTTGCTCTACAGTGGAGGGAGTGATTCCAAGATCTTCCAGATCAGGAAGTCCTGGGTACTTCATGTCTGTTGTGTGAAACTGGAGAATAAAAGCGCAGGACAGAATTAGTGTTGGAGGCTCTACAGTTGGTGACACAATTCTCAAAACTTCAAGTTATTCCAAGATCCTGGTTGTCTTACCCTGTCGACTTTGTCTGCGGTTGTCCAGGGCTCAAATGGGTTCATTGCGAAAAACTGAGCAGCAAGACTGAAATTAAAAAAACAGAAACTATCACATGATTGTACAGTATATAACAACTGCACCCAAAAGACCCCTGTAGAGGTTTTGGTTACAAGTGGCACAATAAGGGAATTTTTTGATGATTGGGTTGCTGTTTTGTTTGTATAATGTGTTCAATCAGCGCAGGTACACCACAAAAACGGGGCAACGTGTTAAACATTTCACCAGAATGTGAAATAGGATCTGTGAGAAACACCTCTAGAAACTGCTCGTGTGTTGATATTGTAGCACACAGGGGTGTACACTTTAGTTAATTAATTAACAACTGACCACTCCTTTTTGGTGTTGTGGTTTTTTTAAACAACAAACACCTTGGGTGTGGTTGAATGCTTGAGTCATTTACAGTCAAGAGATGCGTTTTTGGCAGGAAATTGTTGAACAACCTGTATGAAGCACTTACTGATAGAGTGGGCGGGGCAGTGGGTAGGGCACAAAAGGTCTGTGTGCCAGGGCGTAGATGTACTCAACCAGGTCATGAAGGAGGTAACGGTTGGGATTAGACGACAGGAGAAAACAAGACAAAAACAAATTATTAATGTAAATTATGGCACAAAAGGTCTGTGTGTCTAGATACAGCCACCGTTTTATAAAAAATCACTTTTTTTAATATTTGCTCCACTCTCGCCTACTTCAGCTTTAAGAGATATGACTTTTTTCTTTGACAGACATTTTGTGCCAAGTCTGATTGATCACACATTTAGGTGTGCCCCCTGCACAAAGCAGTTGTCAGATAAATATAGTGGAGTAAAAAGTCTAATATTTTTCTCTGAGATGTAGTTGAGTAGAAGTAGAAAGTAGTAGAACATGGAAATACTCAAGTAAAAATACAAGTACCTCAAAATTGTATTTAAGTACTTAGTTACATTCCACCACTGAGTACATTTTATACTGTTGTGTTTTTCAAAGCATTCTTTACTGCTCCTGTTGGAATAAAATAATTGTTAATTATTTAACTGAAAAGTAGTAATGTGTTTTTGATACCTTCACTTTTTTGCATTAAATCACACCGGGATGTTTGCTGAAATTGAATGGATGTGGCACAGCCCCACCAAGAAAAATTTCCACCAGCTGCCACTGACTGTGTGCATTATTACCTGTCCTGCAGGCCATCCATCCCTCCCTAGAGAGGTGTTGTACAGTTTGATGGCTCGAGGGACAAAGGATTTCCTGAGTCTGTCTGTGGAGCACTTGTTATGTCTTATTTTGAATGTGATGATAACAGTTTATGCTCTATTGTTAATTGGGAAATTTTATATTCATAAAGCTACATTTCTAAACTCAACCCCATCTTTTAAGTTGTTTATAAACTGAAATTTAATGTTATTTTGAGTCTCTTAAATTTGTAACAAATAAGAGATCCATGTCAGTGGCTAAAATGTACTCAGATATGTTTGTCTGAAGAAGTCTGTCACTTAAATAATTCTTATTTTTGAATTCATTGACTTTTTTCTATTACACAACACTTTGTAAACTTAATTTCATTATTTACACCTGTGCTTTTCCTACTGTGACACGTCGAAAAAGGCCTATGGTACATAGTGTGATGCGTTTTACAATAGTTATTATTCTGTTTTAGAAATAGCTGATTAATCACAAATTAATACAATTTGCTGGAGTTTAATACAATTAAATTATGAATAAAACATATAAATGTTATAATTAATGACCTGTTCGGTTTTTATGGCGTTTTAAGTAGCACCACAGACAAAACCCTGGCAGGTGGTCCTGATTAGAGAGCAGCAGGTGTTGAAAACGAGGACAACAGAGGAGAAACATCCCGTTTGACTGAAAATATCGCATTTAAAACCACGATTTATTTTACTGAAACAGGACAATGATCCCAATCGGCTTAATGAAGGTGGGTGTGGATAAAAATGTAATGAGCATTATTATTCTTCATGTAATAAAACTATAACCAGCTAAATGTTTGTGTAGCCTAGGGCGGGCTGTTTTCACGTGGACAGGTTAAACTGATAATGTAGCCGGTAAATAGGATAAATAGCTTCTTTACACAGTTTAAGTGGAAATGTTAATTCTCCCAACCAGCTGGGTGTGATCCTCGTGCTTCTCCTGGGCTTCATGCGCTACAGTGTCGAGGGTGAGGTTGTCTAATATTACCTGCATATAAAAAAAGAGCCAAATGTTGTTGCGAAGCTTGTCGAAGTATTACGAGTCATTTCTTTTCCTGTATAGGAGTCTGCAGTGTGGAGCATTGCACTGACCGCACAAGATGTGTTCTGTCTGAAGACCAAAGGAGCTGCAAGTGTGCCAGTGGATATTATGCTGACCGATGTGACAAAGGTAGGCACATTTCTTTCTTTTTTTTTTCTTTCTTTTTTTTTACTAAATGTTGTGATCTTATAATTTACTTTACCTAAGAAGTAGGCTATTAATTAGTCACTAAAGGGGCTCTGATTCACCATGAAAAACTGATCTTTCAACTTTTTCAAGAAAAAAAAAAATCCTAAATGGGCACCTTAGCAATTTAGTATTTATCTTAAAAAAGGAGTGGTCAAAAGTGATGCAACAGAGGCCCAGAACCATTGGATCCTACATTTCCCACAATGCAGCCAGCAGCATCATTTAGTTTGACCCTCCCTGTCTGGTAAAGGCTCACATCTTTCAAACTCTTTGCCCCACTTTGTAACGCAGACTTTCTGTTATAGCTACTGCTTATGTTTAGGCACCAAGCCTGAGAAATAAGCTGATAAATAACCTTGACATCATCAGGGTTAGAAACCTAGACACCTTCACCATAGCTGTACATCCTATTAAATTCAAGTTGATAATGTGTAGGCTATTGATCTTAAGCTTGGATAAGTTGTTGTTAAATAAGACAGATGGGGACTGATGAAAATACTTTTTAAATTCCATTTTGGTGCACAGTTTACTGTGTTTACGTAACCGTACATACAGTGATGGAATGTATCTAAGTACATTTACTCAAGTGCTGTACATACGTACAATTTTGAGGTTCTTGTACTTTACCTGACTCCTTTATATTTTACTTCATACTTCTATACTCTGCTACATTTCAGAGGGAAATATTGCACTTTTTACTCCTGCATTGATTTGTCAGGCTTGAATTACTAGTTACTTTGCTAATTCAGATTATACATACAAAATATTATCAACAAATAAATTCTGGTGTATTATCATATATTAAAGTACACAGCAGTATATAAAGTAATTGAAATGAGCTCCACCTTTACCAGCTGCCACGTTAAACATGTACACATTAAAGCATCAATAATTATAATCCAATAACATAATGTATGTTATTCTGAAATGGGCCATTCTGCATCATGAGTACCTTTTTACTTTTGGTACCATCTACTCAAGTAAAAAAAAAATGAATGCAGGACTTTTATTTGTAATGGAGTATTTCTACACTGTTGTATTGATATTTTCTAATGAAGTAAAAGACCTGAGTACTTCTTCCGTCATTTGAGTCCATGTGTCCTCTTGTGAATCTCAAGCAGTCACTTGCCTTACATACTTAGTTACCTTATGTTTTTTGTTTTTTTTAACAGATGCACACATCAAAGTTATGTGTGGTAACGACTACATGGGAATCAGAGCGATAGAAGATTTCTTCAAGTATCACAACGTGCCGTTGGAGTCCCTGCACTTGCCCAACAAATCCTGCCGTGCTCAGAGAGAGGTCATCGATGGCGTGCCGTACTACATGTCCATGACATCTAAAGAGCAATATCTAACCTGCGGAGGAAAGCCGTTGGAGGTACAGCTGGAGCATTATCTATGTTATATACCAAGCACAAATCTGTTGCTGTTGTTCAGAGTAGAAAAGTTCTTGTAACAGTTATCCCTGTCAATAGTGCAGTTTCCGACCTCCCTCCCTTCTTACAGAAAAACATTACTCACGTCTTCTATTCCCTGAGTCTACTGTCAGACCCTCATGTTATTGGAAACATCATCAGAGATCCAGTCATTAAGATGGACTACACATGCGTCCAACCATACATCAGAAGAGTTAGTCTTCCTTTTCCAGTCGTTCCTCTTTCCAGGTAAGGAAGGATGTTGAATTATAATTTATTCTGATCCGTTCCATCTTATTTATAGTTGAAGGAACAGTGTGTAAAAAATTTTGGGATCTATTAGCAGAAATGGAATATAATATTCATAGCTATGTTTTCATTAGTGTATAATCACCTGAAACTAAGAATTGTTGTGTTTTCGTTAGCTTAGAATGAGTCTTTAAATGTGGCAGATGAATGCACACATTTAAATTTTAGGGGTTGTCCCAAACCAGAGAGATGGTGCACCGCAATCTGAAAACATTTAGTACGGTTAGTTTAGTAGTATTACAAATTGAAAATTGCCTGTGCACCCAAAGTCACCAAACATCCCTTTTTGTTTTCTTGCCTATTCTCTGCACACGCACAGCGAGACGGTGATGCGTGTACATGAACTTGATGCCTCAATACAGATGATGTTGTACACAGACCATTCCTACTCTGAGGCCTACAGTAGCGCCCCCAGCATTGAACTCCGAGACAAGGTAGGTAGACGTTCATCAACCAGTTTAACCAAATATGAATCAAATGTTAGTGAAGCTATTTGTATCATATCAGCGATGGCTTTATGTGTCCAGGTGTATGTGGAGGTGACGGTCAAAGAGCCCGCAGATTTCTTCCTGCTCCGGGTCAACGAGTGTTGGGCCACACAGTCTTCTCAGCCGAACACTACAGAGGGATCGGCTCACACTCTGCTGAAGAACGGGTCAGAACAAGTCCTCGATATCAACAATTCATCTCACTTTTCTCACCTTTTTTTTTTAACTATGAACCCCAGTCAACCCATTCCTACTCCTCATTTCCGTCACTTTGTCCAGGTGTGTGGATGACCACACCGTTTCCTTTCTCAACGTGAGCGAGGGACAGTCTGGCCGTAACGGAGAAAGCTCCACCGTTCGCTACAGCTTCGTCATGTTTCGCTTCACGACAGAACCTCACGCCTTCTATCTGCACTGCACCGTTCAGCTGTGCGAGCCAGACGACCACAAGTCTTGCACACCTGTGAGCATCTTACTGTTGTCTTAAGATGCCTGTGACCTTAGCCTCATATTTGTTTTACCCCTCAAAGAAAATACTGTAACATAAAATGCCTACTTACCCATGAAAGGATCTGTATCATATATAGGATTTATTGTCTTGGCTGATATTTTTCCACTTTGCGGTCTCTCATTTCTCTTGTTTTCTTTACAGAACTGTAAATCAATCAGTAAGAGAGAAGCAGTGAGAGCAGACCCCAGTCTGGGCCTCCTGTCATATGGACCCATCAGGATTGAAATGCCAGACAGACCTCAATCCAGTAAGCTCCTGTTTCTTTATTACTGTTGCCACACTTCTGCCCCTGTATGATCAGGAAGTTATTGCTGTGTTAGACCTTCCAGTTGTCTTTGCTTTCTCTGTAGGCCTCATTGGAAGCGAAACTTTCCCACCGTGGATACCACAATTATCTCTTTGCCGTTTCTTTCAGGCATACTGACGACAGTGGTGCTGCCTGTAGCAGGCGTCTGGACTGTTGGCTTCCTCCTCATCATACTCATCACTGTGGCCAAGGCAGGCAGCAGGAGGCTCGCACTCATGAGGAAGCACTGACAACAATATCGCTGCTGCTGGCAGCTTGAATAAAACTTTAAAATCGGTCCATATCTTATTTATTTTTTTCCTGTCCAGTTATACCATTCCCAAAACAAGTGTTGCTTCACAGAAGGGTTGATAAGCTAAGTTTTAAACTGAGCAAAAATGGAACCAAAGTTTAGGTTATGAGGCATGGTGACCCCTGTTTTGACAAAAAGAAAAAAAAATACCCAGTGAGTCCAGTCCAGTTTTTTTTATTGATTTGGACCCCGAGGTACTTGTTTGAGTCCATCCTCTCCCTGGATGACAACTAGGAGAGGGGGCCTCCTGTCCCTCTGGTAGTCCACCACAAGCTCTTTGGTCTTGCTGTTATTGAGCTTCAGGTGATTGTTGTTGCATCGTGTGACAACACTTACTGGTGCGTGTAGGCCTGTATACAGTAATCATGACTCATATACAGTAGAAAGAAGAAACCAAGTAAATCCAATAAATGAAATATGATATGATGACAAGACTTGAGTTTGAGACTTGAGTGAAAGTGTACAAGTGTGAGTATTTGTATATAATAGTAAAGGAGTCCTTACACCAATAGCAGCTGCGGCAGCTCATGTGCCTTCAAAGTAAAAGTTAAAAAAAAGCCTAAATAAATAAATGAACAGATAAATAAAATATATATGTTAAATCCAATACTGTAATATTAATGTATTAAAATCAGAAAATTATTTTACAGAACTGTTCAAAAGTCTTTTTAAACCTTTAAATCATGCAGACTATTTCATGAGGACAGCAGAATTACTTTTCTGCAGAAAACCCTTTTGTAAGAGGCAAAAATACAAATTACCTTTAAATATTAGGTAATACACGTTGGGCGTCCCGGTAGCTCACCTGGTAGAGGGCATGTCATCCCTTTTCTCTCCCCCTTTCAAAGACGATCACTGTCTCTCTTGAATAAAGGCAACAAAAAGCCCAAAAAATAACATTAAAAAAAATTAGGTAATACACAGCACCTCCAAATTAATAATATACTGCAGCACAGATATCAATGTAGCCTATACAGCAGCATCCCCAATTCATTACACAGCACCCCAAGTAAGGTTTCAAGGGCAGGTCAAATGTACAGAACAACGTGTCATGAAAAGCACAGGTTTAACTAACACTAATAAAGACTGCAAGCAATTTGCTCTTCCAGTACCCTGGTACTGTGCATGCTGGCTGACTTAATTCAACTGAGCCATTATCTGCTATGACAAGTCAATATGTCGGATCTGTTGTGTTTTTTTGTTTTTTTTTAAAAACTAGTTGACTTAAACATTTTACCTTACTGCGACCCGACCCCAGATAAGCGGTTGAAGATGGATGGATGGATGGAGATGGATGGTATTATATATATATTTTACTCATTTATTTTCTTTTTGTTTGTTTTTGTTCCCCCTATGCTCTACACATAAAAGGAACGATAACTGTATGTGTGTAGATATGTGTGCATGTGTACAGTATATGTGTTTAAGAGTAGATATATGTCATATATGATCATCTAGCCTCATTCAATGTCAAACACACACCCATTATCCACAACACACACACACATTCTTCAACCTGCTTTTATCCCTTGTGTTGTTTTGTTTTGTTTTTGTACTTTATTTGTCTTTCTCTGTATAATATATTTTGGTCTTTTTTATATATGTCCCTGCACATGTCTTCACTTGTTTTGTAATCACTTAATAACACAATAAAAAGAAAAATAGCACCATTTAATTGAGGATGCTGAATCAAATAAAATGCCTTCACACATTAAAATATTATAATATTACATATGTGTCTCATGAAGACCAGCAGCTCATATTTGACTGTAGTTTCCTGTAAGAACAGCAGATGGCGCACTGACGCTCTGATGTGGGAATGGTGGGTGTTGGGGGGAGGATGAGGAGGATGAGGAGGAGGAAGGAGGGCCCTCTTTTCTTCTTCAGTTGAAATCACTACTATTATATTTTATCAGACAGATACCACACAGCTGTTTGATGGCGGTCTAACACATATTTACGAAACGCGTTCATGCTCCGAGTTAAAAGTCGAAGAGGTACGTTGGTACAAAAACAGTGCAGAGGGGATATTTGAGCCTTGTTGCACTTCTGAGTTGTTGTTTTTGTCATGTGCAACATTTCGCAGCAAGTTCAAGAAACTTAACTTGGAGAGGCACTTTTTCGTTCGCTAAATGCTGAGTGCCGTGTCGGCATAAAGTGGAGGGAGACTTGTTGCAGGACTTGTTGCAGCTCCCTGCTGCTGCTGCTGCTGCTGCTCAGCCATTGTGGACGTCGGAAAGGGGGCAAGGTCTAGTTTGTATGCCCGCCGGCTACAGGGCTAGCTGTATGCATGAAAGGAGCTGCTGTGTATGAGCACTTTGGATGAGCCATGAGTCTGCTGCTGGCCCGGGAGGACAAATCGGACTGCCTGCCACCGGGAATGGATTAGTCTCATCTTGATTCTTGTTTTTCCGAGGGTTTGTAAAGGCACCTTTATTTGCGCAACACTTTGTAGCATTTTCTGACGTTCTAAACTCCAATAATGAGCAGATAGCTCATCACTTGTTGCGGAGGTTTGTGATTAAATGTGAGAGGAGGGAGAGAAGAGAAGAAGTCCTACGGCACTTTGTCCTGTATTCCTGCCTCTGCTGGAGGTGGAAGTTGTTTGGCTGATCTTCATCGCTCCACGGGCAGCACATCATGAAGAAGAAGATGGCACCCAAACAACCTTGGACTCAGATCATTATCACATTATGGTCCTTACTGTGCCTGATCCTGTGCAGCACAGCAGCAGCAGCAGATGTTGTCCCGGAGGAAGAAGGCATCAGTGCTGAGGTACAGTAATGTCTGTGGGTCAGGGTACTCACCACTTTTCAATTTGTTTTGGTAGTAGTGAATAGTTTATGAATTTATCATAATATTTCTATAAAATTGTCTGAGGTAAACCTGTATGCAATTTATTGTAGATTTATAGCTCTTCATAAGCAGGTTATAATAAGTTCAGATCTTCATGTGTGTTTTGGTCAAAGCATCAGGTGGGTTGGGATGTAATTTGACCTTTTGACCTTTTTCCAAAAAACAACACAGTACATGTGGTACACACATGGAAAGAGGGCAAAATGATCTATCTATCTATCTATCTATCTATCTATCATTAGTGATAGGAGTGAGATTGTATTACAACATTGTAAAAGTCATCTGTATGGTTGAAAAATAATTCAATATTTTTGTTTATTGCCTTCATTATTGCTTTTAGCATTTATAAGCATAATGTAAATAATGGATAAACTGTTTTTAACACACTATAACATAGTTGTGAGCAGATGTAAGGACATTTTAAGTGTTTATTGATGTATTCAGCACTTTTAACTTCTCGTATGACGCTTCCATAGCTGGGGTATGAACAGATAATGAATGATCAACAACATAATGTAATACAGGTGTATATCAAATATGTCTTTATAGTTTATATCAGTATGAATACTTGCTCTTCTTCACTCCTGCGACAACTCAATATATTTTATTTGCTTATGAAGATTGAGATTTGGAAGAAGTCTAGTGAGTTGACCTTGAGTTAGTGATGTCTTCATTAGACCATTTTAAACTGCCCTGTGAATATGTGTACATAGTGTATAAAGAGTTAATTAATGCTCTATATAACGCACTGATTTTATTAGATACTGTGCTATCAATCATTCACTAACTGTTTATACACCAGTTACAGATGGATGGAAGTTATCATTTTTGCCAAATGCAATACCCTGATAATAAATGATTCCGAGCAAATTGTCATTAAAATGTAAGAAAATAAGTTACGTTTTTTCATTGCCGTGAACAGGTTGAATTGCCGTGTCATTTTTCTAATATTACATTGGTTGAGACTTGTCATGCTATGCAGACATGTCTAAGTGTGTGCAACGCATGATGAGTCTGTGAGTTGCATGTGTGTGTTTTGCCTGTGGCCAGTGTTCATCCTGTACATGCATGAGAGTATGAGTCTTATGATCCAGCTGTGTGAGAGGGCTTGCTGTGTTGTTTTTGAGCTCTGCTGCTGAGGCTTCTCAAAGGGCAGAACTCCAAACCCCCCCCCCCCCCCAGGAGCATCCGATTCATCCTGTTTGCCCGGCTACGTGGCTCAACACGCTCAACTTCACTGTCAGCAAACATGAAACAAAGAGGGGAGATTCAGCACCACACTGTCAGCCCTTTAACATCACTTGAAGTTGGCTCTACACATGCAGCGTTTTCTGTTTATCTTGTGTACTACGGTAGTGACATACAGATTAATTATTGTCCTTTTAGTTTTCCTGTTTCCAGTTCTTCCTCTCCTCTCCTCTCCTCTCCTCTCCGCATCTTGGCTGTCAGTGAGGAGAAGGAGCAGGAATGAGAGAGCAGGAATGTCGTAATGTTAATGGAAGCCATCTGGTTTCTATCTCTGCTTTCTCTTTTAACTCCTCAGATGCTCTGTCCAGTCATTAGACAGTGGATTAAGCATAACAGTTGTAGCTGTCATGCACATATATTTACACCATGCATCACACACAAAAACATAACTTTTCCCAAGCTAGACTACGCAAAACTGACTTCTAGCTTTCTCCTCACAGGCATGGCTTCGTAAGTTCGGCTACCTGTCTCAGGCGAGCAGTCAGATGTCCACCATGCAGTCGGCTCAGATTCTGTCCAAAGCCATCAGCGACATGCAGCGCTTCTACGGCCTGGAGGTGACTGGAGAGATGGACCCCGCTACTGTTGTGTAAGCTCTATATTGTTCTGAAAGCAGTGGTTTTTATTCTGCAGGATTTTGGTCTCAAAGACACGCAACATTACTTAACATTTGTGTGCAGCGACCACAAACTGAATCCAGGGATCTTGATGTTTTGTAGGAATTCATTTTACATTTATTTTCATTTTTTTTTTTTCTTTAAATGAAGTTTCTTATGTTTTTATTCATTCTATTGTATAGTTGGAATGGTAGATGGCCACAAATTTCAGTTTGTCATCTCAGAATTGTGGGCAACAAACCTCAACTCAGCAACCAAGCATCCTGAAGCAATTTGTTTCAGAGCACTGGCTTTTCCCCCATCACATAATAACATTGTCAGAATAATGTGTTCTTATTACCAGGGGCTGCTGAAACAGCGCCAGCTTGTAATAACTTTTTATGCCCATAAGGTTTGGATTATAGTTTGATTTTGCTTATATCGCATCCCGACTAATGAGGCTAGTCAGGCTATTGTGTCATATCCTCACATTCAACAGTGACCTTGGTTCAGACCTGTTTCATAGTGATAAACAGAAACACATTTCAGTATGAATCATGTTAAGATAAGAGGACATGATCCTTTATTAGTCCCACAGTTGGGAAATTTGCAACGTTATTGAATGTTAATACTACTTATATACCTTTAAACAGAGGGAGATTTTATTCAAATTGCATTTGGACACAACTTGACCGCATTTATGACCTACGTTTCAAGTAATTGATCTTAAAAGCTTTCAGAAAAGGAACAGTCGCAAGACATAGTGCTAATAAATCCATATATTTAAATTTACCAGTCTAAATCTGACTTTAAAAAAAAATAAAAATTATGGACTTATCGATGTGTGTCACATTGTATCAGAGTTTCCATTTGCCCCAAAGCTAACATGGGTGGAAGTGATGGGCACAATATGCTTGTTTTATTGGTGCAAATGGTCCCCATCTGTAGATATGTGCTTTTTAATGATACAGCACAATTTTGTAATTTCTAGAAAATAATTTTGCCGACCCCCTAACAGAGTGCAACGGACAAACTATATCAAACAATATAAAGATTGAGTTGATGGCCATGCGAAAATGATAATTATACTACCTGTACAAGCTGCATTTTGTCGAGCTGCAGTCACTTTTTGCAGCTAACAGATCGTAATATGGTGTGTGTGTGTGTGTGTGTGTGATCGTAATATGGTGTGTGTGTGTGTGTGTGTGTGTGTGTGTGTGTGTGTGTGTGTGTGTGTGTAGGGCCATGCGTCGGCCTCGCTGTGGCCTCCCAGACAGAAAAGCGGAGGATATGGTTGACAGCGCGAGGAAGAAGCGCTACGCTCTCACTGGACAGCAGTGGAGCAAAGACCACATCACTTACAGGTTCATAGCACTGAAATACAAAAATAAGATCAACAACAAAGCATAATGTTTAACATACCAACTCTAATATGCTTTTTCTTCTGGCTCCAGTATACTGAACCAGCACATCCCCTCCTCGCTGGGCGTGGAGCATACGTACGAGGCTATCCGCAAGGCCTTTGACACGTGGAGACGGGTCACGCCGCTCACCTTTGAGGAGTTACCTGCTGAAAACAACGTCAGCATCAACAGCAGCAAGGCAGAGCTCGCCGACATCCTGTTGTTGTTTGCCTCTGGTTTCCATGGGGATATGTCATTGTTTGATGGCGAGGGAGGGTCGCTGGCTCACGCCTACTACCCCGGACCAGGAATCGGTGGGGATACACACTTTGATGCTGATGAGCCTTGGACACTGGACAACCAAAACCCTAAAGGTTAGTGGGTTGATTCTTCTTTTTCTTGTGGGAATTGAACCTGTGACTTTCTGGTAACGGGATAATGTCTCTAACCATTAGCTGGTTATCTGTGGTCTTGTCTCTCCTGGCATGAAAGAATTTGAGGTCTTCATTAGCTTGCTGTGATGCCATCCTAATAAAGTCTAACCAGCTGATTAGCTTGTTAGAATAATTTATTATCTTAATTTAATCGAAATGTTTTCTTCAGCTTGGGATAGGTACCATCTTTATAGGGTTGCAAAATGGGGGAATAACTCATATCGTGTGTTTCAGAAACGTTCCAAGCTGTACAGCGTCATGGATTAATGAGACATGATGCCTCTTTGATTCATTTATGATATTTATATTCTATTTAATCTAGTAAGTAGCAATAGCTGGCGTTGTGTGACCACTTGTAATGGGACTACTTTTTCAAAAGTAGCAGCCACTGATTTGTTGTTGTCATTTTCACACACATATGTTTGACAACTATACACACTATGTTCATACTATATGTGTGTGTCCCTGCAGGTATAGACCTCTTCCTGGTTGCGGTCCATGAACTCGGTCATGCTTTGGGTCTGGAGCACTCAGATAACCCCAGCGCCATAATGGCTCCTTTCTACCAGTGGATTCACACACACAACTTCACGCTACATGAGGACGACATCCAAGGAATACAGTACATATACGGTAAGAAGTACACACTGTACTGATACACTATATTTATATGTAACTATCTAACTATAAAGTAAGGAATCTGTCTGTCTGTGTGTCATTCGCATATCTCGAGAACCGCTCATCCGATTAACTTCACACTTGGCGGGTGTATTGCTGGGGACCCAAGGGAGTGCAGTGTCCAATGTGGTGCAATTTGGCCAGACGGTGGCGCTATAGCAAATGCACTTTACGTTTTGGCCTGTAACTTTTGAAGTCTCAGAAACAACTCTGGATTATTTGGGTCCATGCTGAATCGATCTATATAAACCATGCCCATTTGCGTCTGGACTGATTAAATTGTGTCAAAATCAGATTTTTTACTACTCCTTACTAAAGATTTTGAGCAATCATCACCAAATTTGGTACAGAACATCTGTGGTCCAAGTAGCTTTTTGCATTGTTGATGTTTCCATACAGTTTTGCTATAGCTGGCCCTCAAATTTAGCTTAAATGCCGTGGGCAGATTCTGTCTCTCTGTGTACAGTATGCATGTATGACTGCCCTTCGCATATCTTAAGAACCGCTCAACCAATCAACTTCACACTTGGCTGGTTTACAAGCAGCCATACCGCGGTTCTCGACAACACTGCAAGCAGAACTGCTGGGTGCCGAGTAATCGGCCCGTTCCGGACGGGCATGTGCTGTGAACGGGCCCTGCAATAGTTATTTAAAACCACCACCAACAGAATTTGGACTTAATAACTTGAGACCCAGTGAGACCTTTCATGGTAGTATTCTACATCAGCTATTGCATTATGTGAATGACATGATACTGAATGATGTGCTAACCCAGATGTTTACAGCTGTGTAGTGAAGTAAATCTGTTGTTCTTTACAGTATATTAGGTCAAGGTCCTTGTCCATTTCCCTTTCTCCACACAGATGATATTACAGCTGAGTGATGTCCATAACTCAGCTTTGTCTAGAATGATTAAAATCTAAAATGGATCCACAACTAAAACCGTTTCATCTTTTCCAACATAACTGGATTATTTTATCATGTTCCAGCCCTGCGAGGACGCACACACACACACACAAAAAAAACGTGAACTCCCATGTTTTGGGTGTTTTGGCCTCAGACTGCTTTGACTCTAAAATCACTGTGAGTTTGAAGCGCAGAATGGCAACTGCAATTCGAGGTTATATCACACTCGTATCACATCTGGACACTCGTCAAAGGAAGACAAGATTGCCTTGTAAAGAAGCTTTGTGCGCACACACACACACACACCAGTGAAACCTCGCTCAAAACAGCATATCATGCATGCCATTATGATGAGCTCATGCTTTCCCTGCGTGAATGGATGGCTCTGTTAATTGACAGATGACATCTTTGTGTTTGTGCGTGTGCGTGCGAGCGCATGGGTGCGTGTGCCTGCGTTTGTGTGTGCGTGCATGTTGGCTAGAGAAAGGGCTCATGTGTGTATTAGAGTGTGCTGTATGTGTGTGTTTCTGCTGTGGCCCTGTCATAAGAGCTGTAATTAGAGGCCAAAACACTCATTTGTGTCTTAAACTGCAAATTCATTATAGACATTGTTTATACTGAATGACTGATTTATGATTTATTTTTCTTTAGACAAAAACATGCTTCTTTTTTATGCGTTTGTTTACTGTCCATCGTTTTGTCCTGGTCACATCTCTGGTATCACATACCTGATAAAAAATTCAGTTTTGTAATGTTGTACATGGTTTTAGTTTGCCCAGTAAACCCCCAATCTTTCCATCCCTACGCAATGCTGTCCTGTTGATAGGCGTACACTAGACGTCTGCACCAGAGTAAACTAGAGTTTTGGCAAACTACATGTTCCTGCTGTAAATACTGTGAGGTAAATGTTTTGACCGAAATTACACAGTAGTTCCCTTTATCAAACAGTCATAAAAGACTGTGCTGGAGGAAAGCTCTGATTGGATGAAAGAGGAGATCTGAAGGGTTCTAAATAGAGACTAACGCAGCATAAACTTTGTTGGTAGGAATAACATTTAGGTTCCTTTGTAGAGGTTTTTATACATGAGGGCGGTAGCTTTGCAGCTTCTCATATGTGGACTTATCCCTTAACTCTTTAGGTGAGAGACATAAAGTCCTAACAGTAAAAGGTAGTCAGTTAAATACAAACTAACTTGTGAAATACTATATAAGTAATTCTAAGTGTTAAAATATTTGATATTTAAATACACCAATACAATATTGCTATAAATCTGTGTTGATGTGTAGCATGAAGCATCTAACAAAATGGGAAGATTCTAAATGATATAAAGATATAGTAAAACCAAAACTCTTATTCTCTTATTTATTTTAAATTGATTTATAAGTTTACTTTAAAGCTGTGCTAATCATTATTCTTTTTTATTAACAATGGATCACATTAACTGCAGTTTCCCTCAGCTCTACACAGCATTTTTTGCTTCTTTCAGCACCTTATTTTGATTTTATGGTCCGCAGCTTTACTGTTTTGGTTCACTCTCATCAGTCTCTTTTTTTTGGCCGTAGCAGGCAGCTGTTTTCAGGTTTAACAAGCTTTAACAACCCACTTTACACTACCAGCACAGCACCAAATAGCAGACAAGACAATTGAGAGTATCCTGACGTACTGCTGTATGGTCTGGTACTCGCTGCAGACAGGAAGGACCTGCATCAGATAGTTAAAACGACTCAGTGGATCTTTGGCTCCCCACTCCCAAACCTGAGAGACATCCACTCGTGCCGTCTCTACAGACGGGCCTCTGACATCATGAGAGACTCCTCACACCCTGGACACCCCCTATTTAGCACCGTCCCCTCAGGCAGGCTCAAAACCATACGTACACGGACCAACAGGCTGAGAAACTGCTTTTTCCGTGGCAGCAGCTGTGGACAGGGTGCTGAACCCATAACCCCCCCTCTCCAAAACAACTACTGTAGCACTTAGGTCCCAAGTGCAATACCTAACTGCTGCTGCTAATGCAATAAGTGCAAAATGTCACATCCATGTATGTTTTTTCTTTTTTAAATCATTTGTATATGCTGCTAAGTGGAGTGGGTTGCTGCCAAACCGAATTCCATCATGTTTAACATGCACTTACAATGAAGCATCTTATCTTATCAAATCTTAAGACAAAGTTTGCAACTAGCTGGTGAACATAGTGGAGCATTTAGCAGCTAAAGAGACGGATATTTCCCTCTGGAGTTGGTGGAGACCAAAACCGAGCTAAAAGCCGTAACATCAACAGAACTGCCTGCCAATGTACAGGGGCGTTCATTTTGAAAAGGTGCTGGTGCACTTCGTAGACACTATTACAGCTGGTAACAGACGTTTTTTGTCCTGTGATGAAAATAGCCGACTAATAGACCTTTCATCGGCTAGTGAGCTTTCCAAGGCTCTTGAATATAGTATACTGTATATGAATGAGTCCATTATGTAATAAAGGAAAATAAGAATCAAATGAGAGATTTGAGAAAGTACAACTGATTGCATAAATTGAAAAGTGACCATAAGAAGTCATTTGAAGTCATATTGCCTCTAATGCTGCTTTAAGACACTGGAAAACAGACTTGTTTACCTTTCACTGTCTGCAGGCTATATTGCAGGTTAAAATGCTGCAGATGCTGGATTTCTCCACACACTGATAGCTGAGTCACTGGCCAGCATCAGCCCTCATATATTCCTAGCAGTATTTTTGGCTCAGTGTAACTCAATACGTCTTCAAGCCCATCAGCTGTCCCTACATATTACATAACCGGCTGTATCTGTGTTTTCTTCTCTTAGCAACCAGCAGGGTTGATTTTTCCAACGAGCAGCAGCACAGTCACAGTCAATCAAGTGAGCTTATAGCCGCGGCACATAATGGAAAATTAGGTTTTCTTTGTGTGATGGAGGACATTGAGAGGGAAAAGGAGGGGAGAATAAAAGAAATGATTGCGGTCTGATGCCACACAGACATGCTGGGGGGATTTAAGTTGTTTTTGCATTTTAGGTGTAAATATGAGAGGGAAATACAAACCATTTTAACTGTGGGAGTTCCTCTTTCTTGTTCTAAGCCCGAGCTCTCCATCTTTTCCTCCTCAGGTCCCCCTCTCCCCAGTGATGCTCCACCGACTTCTCCTCCCGACCGTGACAACAAACCCAACGATGACTCCCCCACCTCCCCTTCTCCCCCCGAAAATGAACCCACCACCACTTCTCCCACCGACCCCCCACCCGGATCACCCGACGGCAGCCCACACCCCCCGGCCCGGCCGGAGCCGAGCCCCAGCCCTACTTCACCTCCTGTCCTTCCCACCTCCACCTCCACCCCCACCAAGTCCCAGCCTGAGCCGGAACCCGTCACCCCGCACGTTAGAAAAGACGTCCCCCCTCCTCCACCTCCTCCTCGGCCCCCGGCTCCTCCCCGACCTCCCAAGCGGCCGGACAACCAGGCCCCCGATATCTGTGACGGGGACTTTGACACGGTGACCATGCTGAGGGGGGAGATGTTTGTGTTCAAGGTGAGAAGTTAAGAGTTATTGATCATATTTGTGCAGACGCAGTGTTTAATTCAAGGGCTTGTTTTGAATTGGACAGCTATAAACTTGTCAATAGCGTTTTTAACACCCCTGATCTACGTGAAACGACATTTAGAAATCTATGAACTAACACAACCCTGCTTAGAGTCAAAACAACATTCAAGTCATGCAAGAGGAAGTGAACAATAAATCATTTTGATGAAAGATAACAAGATTAACATCATTATTTGCTTCTACAGGGTCGCTGGTTCTGGCGTGTGCGGAGGAACCGGGTCCTGGATAACTACCCCATGCCGATATCTGTCTTCTGGATCGGCCTGCCTAGCGACATCGACGCAGCCTACGAGCGCCACGACGGCAAATTTGTCTTCTTTAAAGGTATGCCAAAGCTGTTTATTACCGATAAAATCTGTCACTGTGCAAACACGGCGTCCACATGCTGAGCAGACGGCGCAACGTGTTATGTCAAAGCTTCCTTGGAAATCCACACTGAGTCTTTTTTTATGTTTTATTAATGTCTCTCAGCTACTTTTCCCCAAAAGCAAAGCTGAAGCCAGCGTGGAGCTGTTTAAGAGTGTGTTGTATAAACAGAAAATGGGGAGTGAAACACAATTCTGAGCTTTGATTTGAACCGGTCAGACTGAAAGGAAATAGCGCAAACTCAGCATTTTTTTCCTCCACACAATGTGACTTACGAGGATATGGTAATAATTCAACACAGCTATAACTCTCAGTATCTGGCACACACACACACACACACAGAAATATAACGAAAATAAATGATTTACTGTTTAAACATTGTGACAATATGGCTGCAGATGGAGATTACCGAGAGTACGGAGTCTGTGTGTGTCTTTGCACGTGTTTGTAACTCCATCACAGAGTTCATGTGTGTATTGTAGTGTGTGTTGCTGAGTTCATCGGGTGTCTTGAGTGAAGCCTGAGCAGCGTGGCGGCTGTTGCAGGCCCAGTACGACTCACTCACCCCAGCTGAGCCCCAAAAAGGCCTCATGAGAGAGGCGGAGGATTGCATCAGCCTTCTCTGCTCCAGATGTTAACAGCTGCAGCGCTTTCACTTTTACAATCAGGCAGTATGGTGATTTGTCATGCATTTTCAGGATTTTCTGAGCTTTTGATCACAGATTATTTTTTAACCCTTAGAGACCCATATCGCTTTTGTCTTTTTTAGTGGGGTCTTTAGGGGGAGATAGCAGGTCAGCAGTAGATGTCACATAGAAGTGGTGTACATCATCTGAAAGCTGGGAACCTGCAGATTAACTTGAGATGAAGCTCAGCACTGTGTGTCAAGTTTTTTCTACTCATAAATCAGAAATAAACATGAATGAATCAATTAATTCTTTAAGATAAATTGTGTATATAAGAGCTAAGAACATCATGATGGAAGTATGTGATGACCATTACCATGCTCTATTATGTCTCATAATTTGTTGTAGCATTTTTTGTGTTGATACCATTTGTTACACAGATTTGGTGCTAAATTTAACCATATTTTACCACTTGAGACTTGATAAAAATGATCAATAATCCCTCCAAAATACCACATTAAGACACCAAGACTTTGAGGAACACCACAGAAAAAGCCATGCTGTGATTTGGTATCAAAAACTCTTGACATTTGGAAATTTCTGCAAGAATTGCATTTCTAGGTGATTGGATGGCGAGCACTTCTGTTCTTGAAACTGCTCAGAAACTCCCTTATTGTCCTTATTGACCTGACTTCACTTACACTCATTAACATTCATGGACGATTCCTGTAAATATTATTTCTGTATTTTGTTGTCATTATTCCTTCCGCACAAGTTGGTTTTGAGGAACACATTTTTGCGTCTTCTCCAAAGACTATTGGATAGTAAATAGGCATCACAACCTCCAGAAATGTTGCCCATGTGAATCCAAAATGATTAAAACAGCATTTCAAAATAAGTGTGCACTAATTAGTAGAAGCCCCTGTGCACAAACATAGCTATTATAGTTCAGTACAGTATGTTGCAATTCAGCAGTGCCCTGGCAGTGGAGGTGGAAAGTGGCTGAGAAGTCTGTCCAAAGGTTAGGGTTAGAGAAGAAATTGGCTCCCGCATGAGGAAATCTTGGAAAATAAGAGTTATGCCAACCATTTCTACCTTGCCTGTCCTTTCTATTTTTCTTCTGGAGTGAGTAAACCCCACGACATATGACACATGTTCTGGCCATCGCTTTCGCTCCATATGCCATTGCTTTTTCTCCCTGCTTTTTCTTCTCTCCCTCATTAACCTCCTCTCATATTCCCCCTCTCTTAGCCAGGTAACAAACATTTTAACTAAGGCTGTCAGTCGTTTAACATATTTAATCGCGATTAATCACATGATTCTCTATAGTTCATTAACTAATTGCAAATTAATAGCATTAATACATTTTTTATCTGTTCAAAATATACCTGAAAGGGAGATTTGTCAAGTATTTAATACTCTTATCAACATGGGAGTGGGCAAATATGCTTGCTTTATGCAAATGTGTGTGCTGACTTGACTATGACTTGCCCAAAACTGCATGGTATCATCATAAAGTGGGCATGTCTGTAAAGGGGAGACTCGTGGGTACCCAGAGAACACATTTTCATTCACATAACTTGATGTCAGAGGTCAAGGGACCCCTTTGAAAATGGCCAAGCCAGTTTTTCCTCGCCAAGATTTAACGTAAATTTGGAGCGTTATTTAGCCTCCTTCCCGACACGCTAGTAAGACATGGTTAGTACCAATGGATCCATTAAGCTTTCTAGCTTTAAAACTGAGCCCACAACAACCTAAAAATCGCAAGTTGCGTTAATGCATTAAAGAAATTAGTGGCGTTAAAACTAATTTGCGTTAACGCGTTATTATCGCGTTAACTATGACAGCCCTAATTACAGCTCTACCCTCTTGCCCCTGCAGATGATCGATACTGGGTGTTCAGGGAGGCTGACGTGGTGCCAGGATACCCACAGCCCTTACATGAGTACGGACAAGGAGTTCCCGCACACAAGATTGACACAGCAATCTGGTGGGAGCCCAATGGATACACATACTTCTTCAGTGGAGACAGGTACAGTATATCACAGAAACACACAGATACATGCAACACGAGTTTAACACATTTAAAAAAAAATAATATGACGAATTAAGACATTAAGCAGAAGAAATCTTTTTGTGACCATTATGACTTTTTATTACAGTCCTATCTAAACAGGGCTTTGTATGAATCTCTATATGTCTTATTACATCTTATTGTCTGTGTGCAGATACTGGCGATACAATGAGGAGACACGGACTACAGACCGCGACTTCCCCAAGCCAATCAACAGATGGGGAAGGATCCCCAATTCACCCAAAGGAGCCTTCCTCAGCGATGACGGAGGTACATAATAACTTTCAATCAAGCAAACACAGCTGTCATTTTATGAGAATTACAACAGACACCCAAAAGCTGTACATACAGTGTTGAAAGCAGGGTAATAGCATGAGTGAGGAGGGAGAGAAAGAATGAAAGGTTAGAGGGGTGAAATTGGGTGTGTATGGGACAGAGAAGGAAAAAATTACATTTGAGACTGGTTAGGCTGGAGCAAGCAGAGCAGAGAGAAGGGTGAGGGGATGAGAGAGAGAGAGAGAGAGAGAAGGGAGGAATGAGGGCTCTGGTTTGAGGGTTGGCCCGGCCTTCCTTTGGAAATTAGATTTGTCGCATAGCTGCTCTAAATGCATTCTGTAACAGTAAGATCTCATCTCCACCCAAACTGATCCAATGTCTCTGCTCAAGCCTGGTTTTCACTACAGAGCTACATTTACACCCAGAAATGTACCCGAAGAAGACCAAGAAGAGTTTATTTTCGCATCTCATTGCCAAATAAATCTTAGTGCATGCACGCAACACATCTAATTGGTTTATTGCTTTCTTGCAGTTTCATCATTTTAACACATTTTATGTACAGTCTGGCATTGTTCTTATGTGAATCAGCCCTGGCCCTGCAAAAGTCCACTAGGTGCAAAATGTGGGAATGCTGGGGAAAGTGCAAACACTAAACCGGTCCCCAAAGAAACATTCCTGAATCCTGAGTCTGCTTTATGGCTTCGCACCGGCGACAACTGTGGCCTTAGGCATTATGTTTTCAGGTTGTCCATCCATCCGACCCATTCTCATGAATGCGATATCTCATTCTTCAAATTTGGCACAAACTTCCACTGAACTGATTAGATTTGTTGGTCAAAGGTCAACATCACTGTCTTACTAACTATGACAATTTCACACAAATGTCTAACTAATTGTAGTTTGCACAAAAATGGAGATAACTTGTCAAGACCAATGGTAAAGTAAATGAGACACTCTTTGCTGTGTTTAGGCCATAGACTGTTTATAAAGATGGACGACACGTCTCCACTTCCTCCCACTGTACAGAAGTGAAGCCAAAATATCCCAGATACCGGAGCTGCCGTCTTGAAATTATGACGTAATTTGGAGCCAGAGTCTGCGTAGTAGTGATCGGGCGGTGGAGCCGCGGTATGACGAGCGCAGCCGCAACTTGTCAGCGAGTCATGATGTCTCACCCCCTTCTTATAGCATTAAAATTACTAATTAAAACCAAACTTATCAGATAAGAACTACCTAAATTGACAGAAACCATCTTCGGGCTTTATGACCTATACCGCAGCCAGCCACCAGGGGGCGATAAAGATGTTTTGGCTTCACTTTTGGGGAGCTGTCATGTCGTCCATCTTTATATACAGTCTATGGTTTAGGCATTTAGCCTAATATTACTTCTCCAAAAGCTTTGAAGGGATAGTTCGACATCCCGAAAAGTACACTTTTTCACTTTCTTGCCGAGAGTTAGATGAGGATATTGATATTACTCTCAAAGCTACACCCAGAAGATGCTCAGCTTAGCATATAGACTGGAAACAGGGGGAAACATCTAGCCTGGCTCTGTCTAAAGGTGTCATCTAAATATCAGCAAGAAAGTGAATAAGCGCATGTTTATAAAGCATTTCACCCCGGCATCTACCTGTTGACCTCCCCCTATTTGGTGTCAGAGGCTATAGACACCAAATATCAACAGTATATTCACATTATAAACATTGCACATGAGTTGGCTGACTTAAATCTCTTTTATTTTCCTCTCATGCAGCTTACACCTATTTCTACAAAGGCAGCAATTACTGGAGGTTTGACAACCGCAAGACAGAAGCAGAGAAAGGCTACCCTCGCTCCATCCTGAAGGATTTCATGGGCTGTGCGGGAGCCACCCACCCTCAGCCCGATACAGACACCGAGCAGGAACCAAAAGACAAACCAGTCAACCCTTCAGACCGAGGCAAAGACGAGCACAAAGAGCCGGACGGGGGCCGAGACAAAGACACAAACCCAGATGAAGACCCATCCTCTCAGCCCGACAGCACAGAGGAGGAGGAGGACAAAGACCTGAACGTGGTCGTGATGGTGGCCGACAACGATTCAAAGGTCATGACCCTGATCATGGTGATCGTTCCTCTGGTCCTCATCCTGTGCATCCTCGTCCTAGTCTACGCCATCCTCAGGACTCTGCAGAACAAAGAGACGCCTAGGGCCTTGGTGCACTGCAAACGTTCGATGCAGGACTGGGTGTGAGGCACAGAATTAGAAGAGATAGAGCGGGTATTCACCATTTGTCTGGTACAGTCAAAATTTGGACTTATGGCGCCGTGGAAAGAGGCTCTAGCGCAGTAGGATGAGTCACCGTTTTTGGGCCCCATTCATTGCAAGAACTTTTATTGCTCATGTGAAATAATGCAAACGTGGTAAAGTCGGTGCCTGTGGAGCTGCAGTGTACGTTTCCCTCCACTGGCCTTGAAGTTTTTCTCCTGTGCCTCCCTTTGTGCCTTCCAAATGTCTGAAAAGTACCTCTATTTCTTAAAAAAAAAAAAAAAAAATCCCGTTTATTCCATCAAAGCATTAAAAAAAATGTGTCAGCCACTAAATGTGTACAGTCGAAGACACATGACACACTAGGGAATGTCCGTTTCTATCAGTTCTAATTGTACCGATGATTTATTTGTAGCATAAATGCAGACAAAGTCGATAATGCACATACATCAAACAGAAGCACACACACTGTACATACACAACACAACATGAGTGCTTATAGCTATGAAATCAACTACACAAATACATGCATTAACATGAACAAGTCTTCCATATGCTCGACTACGGTGCCTCAACCAACCTTTCTTTTGTTTAGAACAGATAATTTGCACTTTTGATTCTGTTTATTGTCGTCTTTGTTTTGCTGAGGTTGCTTCGCTGCAGATACGTGTGCGTGTTTATTAAACACACACACTAGCAGAAGAAAGCACGTCCTCCGACCGGCGCAGGAATGTCAAACAGCTGTGTGCGTCCATGACCGCCCCGTCTCCCACTGAGCCCATTATGTCTGCCCTCTTTCTCACACACACACACACACACATGCACCGATGTCACATGATCTCCAAAAAAATCCCGAACTGTGCTCATTTGTGCATGCATGTCCACTCATGTTCACACACACACACACACCAAGACATAGAGACCACTTACCCAAACAAAGGCACATAGAGTTTTTTGCACACAGACACAAGGGCTCCAGCCTCCCCTCCTCCCACCACAGCCACGATAACTGTTCAGGCAGCACCACTAAAAACACAATCCCAGCGGAGACATATTGATATACGCCTGGTGCCAGGGCTTGGATGAAATATAAAGGAGGGGGGGTTATTCACGCTTAACAAGAAGAATTGAAAAATGTTGTGGTATTTTACAAATTGTGTCCGTCTCAGCTCGACCTGTGAAGAGTAAAACCATAGCAGCAGTATCTGTCTTTCTGTATCTCTTGTTTTTTTCCTGCTCCATCCAGCAAAGTAGAGTTAATTAAGTGTACAAGGGAGAAGCCTGCAGGCTGGAGAGGAATGGGTCAGGGTCTGGTTTCCATTAAGCCCACATGCTGCTGATTTAGTAGTGTCAGGCATGAGGAGGGAAGGGGGGGGTGGGGTTGGGGAAAATGCAAAAAGAAGTATATAAAAAAAATAATAGCGGGGAGTGAGGAGAAAGGGGAAATGAGAGAGAATGGGAAAGAAAGAAAGAAAGAAAGCGGGGGAGGCACAGATTGAGGAGGGGAGAGGGAGGGCCCTGCCAGAATTTCCCTTGCCAGTTTTTTTAGAAAAGGAGGAGCGAGGGAAAGAGGGAGGAAGGATCTCGGGGAGGGGCAGCGCTGGCGTTGAGCCCCCTGACCTAGATCGGGATGCTAAAATCCACTCCTCCTTTTCAAGTCTTCTTGTTTTTGATCTGTTCGTTGTCATGAGCTGGAGATGACTTTCTCTGCGACCCCCTCCTTCCTTCCTCACTTTACCTTTGCTCCACTTTTCCTTTTGTTTGTATTGATGTATTCATTTTCTTCTCCAAAGTTAGCTCAAGAATTGAAAAGTGTCCATTTGAGTCTCCCACTATCTTTCTATATGTCTGTTTACTCTTGCTTGTCTCTGTGTAAAGCCATTATTCACACACTACAATCATCACCCTTCACTTGTGCCTTTACATTGTGCCTATACTTTGTTCATTGTGCCTTTTTCTGTGAATATTTGGGGGGCATTTATTTTCACTATAAATAGCATGAGGGAACATTTTTAAAAATGTTTTTTTTTACTCTACTTATCATTGTAGTTTTGTAAATTTTGTTTATGTTCAGGTTGTTTTTTTTGTAAGAATAGCAGTAGATTATGACGTTGATGCATGCAGGGCATGTTCTGTAAGGCCTGTGCACTCCTTTGTAGAGTACATTAAAGATTTCACAATAAAAGTTAACAGGTAAAAGCAACGCAAGTCTTCTTTGCTGCAGTTTTTTGGCTTCATGTTATTGGAACTATGATATATAATGTAAAGTTCAAGGAGTCAATACTACTTTTGTCCACAAGGGGACAACGTTGCCTCTAAAATGTCAAAATATACACACACAATGATGATAAACTAAAGTAAAAGCTCATACAAAACATGCATGTGTATGCATGCTCATACACAGATGCCGTGCTGGAAAGTATATTCCCAATATACCAATGTACAGACCACTGTACGTTGGTACAGTTTGGAGGTAATTGTACTTGTTGGGTGATTTCCATTTAATGCTACATAATACTTAAGTGTAAATCTTTTTTAATACAGTTCACATATTTCATAGAGAAATACTGTTCCTGATTTTACTACAATTAGGCTATTTACAGCTGGAGTTACTTGATACTTTGCAGATTAAGACTACTCAAAAACATATGATAAAATTATAAAATATGATGCATGTTTATAATTTACAATATCAAACTGTATATAATTAATTTAAATTGGCCACCTCAACAATAGTCATCTAATAGTACAAGTTCTCAAAGTGGCCCGATTTGCATAATGAGAATTTTGAACTTGGTGATTGTTCTTCTGTACTGTGTTTTTTATGCAGGACCTTTACTTGTAATGGAGTACTTTTACATTGTGGTATTACTTCTTTTCCTTAAGTACTGATCGGAGTGCTATTCCCACCAATAAACGTATGTAATGTATGTAAGAGAGTGTGAGTGATACCTTCCTGCTTGTCTTTATGTCAGAGGTAATCAGGATTAGCTTCCATCACAGATCATCCACTACAGTTTTACCTATGCAGCCGCTTTCTCTTTCACCTATTTCATCTATTCTCTCTGTTTTTATTCATTCATTTCATCTCTCTCCTTACATCGTTGTTCTTTCATTCCCTTCCACAATAAATTAAAAATGAACAACAAAAATAAATAGCGTGAACAGCTATGGTTTCCTGCAAAGTTTTCCCAGAATTAGAGACCGAGCTTCACTCTCGAGTCTTTGTCCGAACTGCCCCTGCCTGTCTTATCCAGATGTTCAATTAGGATTGAGGCCACTGTGGTGCTGCCATACCTATCCCAGCCATGGGCCAAGGGTCTGTGTCATCGACCTGCTCTGCTAGCTTATCCCCTGCTGAGCTGATAATGGGATCTACCCACTATCTCATCAGCACCATAAATTGTTCTGTAGTTCCCATTCCCAAACACAACAGCAGGCCTCACTGGATGCGGTGAGATCTACCCACCTGTCCGACTTGCTGAATGTTTTTTCACCTGTCAATGGCTTCATAATTACCTGTCTGTCTGTCTGTCTGTCTGTCAAACGTACATCTACATGTACAATATCTGGCAGAGCGAGTACAATTGTACTCCTACTGATTTCTGATGCTTACAGGTTGTTTGTTTTGATCCCCATAAACTTGTCCATCCCAACAGCTATTCTTTCATTGTTACAGTAGTCCTACTACCCATAACATTAAATGTGCCAGGTCCTGTTTACCTGTTGGTCAGTTAATGAGGGCAGTTCTGGATCCTTGTTAATCCCTCTCAAGCATCATGCCATTCCTCCCCCTCTCCTCTACCCATCTTTATCTTGATTTTTACAACAGTGAAATCCTGCTTTATTTACATTAATGCATCAATAGCCTAATAATAATCTACTGATATGATATACATGCATAGTATAGGATATGTATAAGTATATTTTCCTGATTATAATGACATACTTGAGTAACATTTTCAATGCCGGACTTTTAGTTGTAACAGAGTATTATTAGTGTGGTATTAGTACTTTTACTTGAGTTAAGGATCTGAATACGTCATCCATCACTGTATAGGGCCCCGTCCGAAGGGTCACAACACTTTTTCTAAAACTTTTCTCTAATCTTTGCTTTGTTGTGTGAAATATTGGATCCATTTAGCTACACATTTGAACCTAAAACAATTATTTAAATGAAACCATCAGAGATGTTCACTCTTTGGTTGAGCTGAAATGTTAGCTGTTAGGTAACAAAGGGCCCCAAGTAGACACTGTTTTTTGTAAGAAGTCACAAACCAAAAAAAGGCTGGGAACCACTGGTTTAATCCATAACAATGTAACGTTATTGTATTTTGTAAGGTTATCATATGTTTTTAGCCATGCTAGTAGCAACTTGGTTCTAGGGATGGCAATGCCGTCTGTCGGTCGGTCCACCACTGGTCCAGACTGATATATCTCAACGACTATTGGAATGGTTGACATGAAATTTCGATTCCTTAACTTTTTATCTAGTGCCATCATCAGGTAAAATAATCTTTAATCTGCCTCTGCATAGCTATAGACTGCTTAGCCTTGTTTTTTGTAAGCTCTTAACCTGAAAAGTAACTATAGCTGTCAAAAGTAGGTGAGTTTAGTTTTTAAAAGTACAATATTTCCCTTTGAATTGTAGTGGAGTAGAAGTAGGCTATACAGTAGCACAAAACTACTGCTACTTTGCTCAAGTAAAGTAAGTTAACGCTAGCTCAAAATGTACATACAATACCTAAGTAATTGTACTTAGTTACTTTCCACCCCTGCTGTTAAACGTGGCCATATTGGAGACATGGTTGGCAAAGTACATTTAGGTTACATAAATAAAAGAAAAGCTTTTAGTAGCTAAGCTTTTCTGATAGAGCTGTAGTCCTATGGTTGTAGGGTCCAGTTGGCTAGAAGGTAACCCACAATTTGGGAAACTCTCGGGAGACGGTTATGGTTAGGCACTGACCTCGAATGGTTTTGTGGGTTACCTTCTAGACACGACCTGGCTGAAGGAACAAGAGAGGATATAGATCATCAGAGCCCTGGTCAGACCCTGAGCCTTACTAATAAGCTTTACCTTCCTCTGACTGTCTCCTCCTGACTGTTATTTAAAGGTTTATGTAGCCAGTCAGCAAGTGGCTCTGCGTCAGTTGGTGGGGATAAAACTATAATCAGGATGGGATGGGAGATAATGGGGAACAGAGATGACAAGGTGGAGGAGGGAGTGGGGGACTCTAGCTGCCACACGTTCACTAGTATGCATATAGTAAAACAAATGATCTCCTTTTTGAGACAGTATACATCACAAAAAAGTGTTCTCTTCAAAATTCATGATCAAGATGCAAACACACAATAATACAAATACCTGGTTTGCATCTTGCACTGTTTGATGGGTCATAGTCTGTAACTGGAGGGAGAAGGTGACACTTTCTATCTCAAATCCCTGGAGTCTGTGGGTATGTGTGTCACCACTTGTTGCTTGTTGCTGTTGTTTCTGGTGGTTGGGGGGTTATAACAGTATATGGGTTACGGGGATGATGTCCTGACGATACGTTTTTCTGCTGTTAATCTGCGATGGCTCACAGTCCAGGATTGTGCCTTGACCTTCAGATGGTGCTGGGTAATCCCGTTAGCCCCAGGCAGCCACTGTGGAAATCCCAGCAGACCTGTGCTGGCTGTGCCGCCGCACTCTGGATCTCTACACCACCGGCATGCAGAACCACCTGTAGACACTCAGGTAAGGAAAACAAGTCTTTGTTATTCTGTACAGAGGTTAGGAAAATACATAATTCAACATTTGGATCACTTGGGTGGTAAAGTGAATACCTGAGTGCTGATTTGAGATGCGTGCTCTGATGATCCGTGTCATGGTAAAGAGACAGCGGGTGAAGTTGCTGCAGAAGTAGAGTGTTTATATGCGCAGAAATGTTGATGTTGTTGATGTCTGATTTGCTTTTGTCAAAGTCTGCACTGCCAGGTCTTATCTGAGGAGAGAGAGGCCTAAATGCACAAATCCTTGCTAAATTACAAAACACAATCAGTAGACAAAGAATTATATCCTTGGGGTGTCTTCCTCTGATTTATGCTCTTTTGATGATGTGATGAGGACGTATGTCAGGAGTCGATCCAGGCCTTAAGCAGAGAGCAAGGCTATAGATTAGTTGGGGACAGAGCTGCACTTTTTAATCCAATGCGAAGAATTTTGGATTAGGCCAGAGAAGAGGCCTCGCTGATCTCTGCAGCGTGTCGGGAATCACACACTTGGATCACAACAACAGCTCGAACTGCTTTGCAAAGAAGCCTCGCATGTGAACAGATTCCTCGTGGATGACCCATCCCACAGCTAAAAAATTTAATAACTTCTTCCACGCCATCCCTTTTTTTCCTTTATGCTGGAGCTACACTGTGTCTGTGCACATTTAGCTCCAACAGACATGTAAAAATATAGATTATATCCAAGAATAAAGCGGTGGATTATTGGAGAGAAGTCACTGTGACATTTTGGGTTTGTTTTCTAAATCCATTGTATATGTAATAGGGTGTATATTGGCCTTCCTGGCCTCTTTTTGGTTGCGTCATTGATACAATAAATGTCCTCTTGGCTCAGGACATACAGCAGATCTATGACGTAGTTTGTTGCCCAGTTGGCGATGCTATGGTAAACGTTTCTTCCGACAGCCGTTCTGGTTGCCCTCGACCTGTCTGCTGTGGTCAGTTAGCAGGACATCTTGCAGGTTCAGTGGCTCTTTGCCCCTTTGCTGAAGTGGATTACCTCAACAGGTTGATAAACTGTCACAGCGGATAATACGCACATTTGAGATTAAGTGGCACTCCTGCAGGCTCTGTACATTTTTTTGTTTAATTGAATCTCTATCTTGAATCAGTGCACTGGGCCAGTGAAATGTCCTCTTCCTGTACATTTGTGAGCAATTTCTACCTGACTAACTGATTTAACCCTATGTCACATGTGGAGGCTGTTGGTAAAGCAGCTTATGGTGAACTACAGCCTTTTAGCCTCCTCTGACTTCTGACTCAGGATCCTGATATCTATCTCTTCTCTGAGTTAATTTGCAGATTGAAGAGTCAAGCATATCCCAACTTTCCCTGACTAATGTTTAATCAAGGATTTTCTAATTCATATCCTAGGCACCACATACCATTGTGAAAGTTTGTAAATGTGTCTGATGAGAAACTAAAAACAGTTTTATGATTCATGTGTGAAAAAATAAATAGAGAGAAATTTCCAGTTGTCAAAAATGTTGCCTGAGATGAAAAAGCAAAGACGAAGCAGGTGAGCGTCCTTCATCAGACCCCATTAGCTTTGGTTAAGGGCTCTCTGTTTGACCGATGAAGTGGCTGCTTTAATGAAGACACTAGGAAAGAGTTATTATGAATTATCATCAGCATTATCAACAATGTTTTGATGAAGGGCTTTTGAGAGGCTGACTGTGTGTGTGTGCGTTAAGTCAAACTGAAGGTTTCAGGAAATTAAGCTTTATAAATATTAATAAATAGCAATTAAGAAAATAATATAAATAGAAAAATAGAAAATAATTCATTCACAAATGTGGTGAGAAGTACATGGGCTTATGGGAAATGTTGTTTAAAATTACTGCGTGATTTCATATGAACTCAAATGTAATTATAAAATACTTTGTGTTTAAATAAATAATTAAAAATAGTAATTAAATAAAATAATATAATACACATATACATATTACCTTTATGTTAAGGCAAAGGCTATGGCAGCAGTGGACACTTGCTTATTTGCATTTAACATGAGGCATTTAATAGGAGTGTGTGTATTAAATGAAATAATGATTAATGAATTTTGCAAAGTCTCAAAAAATGAATTTGTTCTTATTTATACTTATTTTGTAATAATAGGTATATTTTCTTTTCTGTATTTTTTTCTATTTCAAAGGTTTTTCACCTAATGACTATTGACTAATGACTAATAATAATTCCGAAATGAACTGAACTTTCATCTCAACCTACAAAATAAAGGCGGGAAAAAGGAAAAGCTGTTTGTCATTGAGTGGATTCCAGTTAAAAATCTTCGAGTGGATGTTTCAATCTCTCTCAAGTTGGGATACTGCACATATTTAAACAATAACTTGACAGTGTGTGTGTGTGTGTGTGTGTGTGTGTGTGTGTGTGTGTGTGTGTGTGTGTGTGTGTGTGTGTGTGTTCAACAGGATGTTTAACTGGGTGGTGAAAGTGGTCCCCCAACTCCCTGAAGCTCCCGGGACAGATGACGCTGCTAAGACCCCTGCTGCCTCATCCACAGGGAAGCGTCCTCCACAGAAAAACACAGATGAGAATTCAGAGGACAGGTAAACCTCTCTGTCCACTAGTATGTCTTAATGTGTATGTGTGTGTGTAAACATACTGACATCTTACCATCTTTCCTCACCTCCTCTACAGCAGTACCCAGACTGGAGTTTTAGGCTGGCTGTCTAATGGGTTCGTCAGCACCCTGCCTCAACCCTCCGGCTCCCCTCGACCCGGCAGGGCCAATTCTGAAGCCAGGGTGAGTGTGTGGATGTTTGAGTGGACATGTAGCCTACTCGGGTCAACAAAAACGTCTATGTATGCTAGTTAAGGATGCCAGGTGTCAGCCAGTCATGTCCTTCCTTAACACAACTACTTCAAAGTGAAGTTGACACCTTATAAGACAAAGGTGATCACATGTTGATAAAACTATGGTATGGAGTACACAGACAACACTACACTTAACAACGCTCACAAAATACAATGGCCTCTACATTTTTCTCATTCTCTATTTCTTCCTTTGCCATCCACCAGTCAGGAGAGGATGGAGAGAGGTACAGTATGATTAGATAAGAGTGCATTTTTAATGCTAAATATATTCTTCAATGGTAAACTCAGTTTGGTTTCTCTCCCAGGTCTGGAGTGATCAGCTGGGTTGCTCAGGGTCTGGCTCAGGTGTTGCCTCAGCCAGATGACAAGTACAAAGAGGCTCCTGACAACGACGAACACACTGAGGTGAGACGCAAGGCCTTCCTTATTTAGTGATACAGATTCAATTTCACAACACCAAAACAACATCTTAATACATCAGTACTGCTACGTAATTAGCGCCTCAAAACAAAATCTAAAATTTGTTTAGCATAGAAATAATCCTATAGTGTCCAAACATTGAGAAACAACATCTCTAATAAACTATAGGTATCTAGTTCAGGACTTCTCTCTCCAGAAACTAATACTCCAACGTAATATTAATAATGTGTTTTATGTCATTAAAGCTGAAGTTGGTAACTTTGAGCAAATGAAAAAGAAAGTTATTTTTATAAATGCGTCACTATATCCTGACAGTGCCTCACAGCGCCGAGGGAAAACAACCAATCAGAGCCGAGCAATCTCTGAACAGTCAAACTAGGCAGCGCTGATCAAATATGAATCAAGATTCTGTTACCGTAAGGCTTACTTCTCGCCTCAAATGTTTTCAGAAACATATTTTAGTGTACTGTTAGCTGTAAAATGAGAACGTTTGTGACCACCATGTTGAAAACAGTCGAGCTAAAACCAAGCACCGCCCACCGGCCAGAGCAGAATTTCTCATTAAAAGTACACTAAAATATGTTTCTAGGCATTACAGTAACAGAATCTTGATTCATATTTAGTCAGCGCTGCCTAGTTTGACAGTTTGATCAGAGTTTGGGATTCTCGCGAGCAGTGATTGGCAGCTGCCCAGAGACTCCTTGGCTCTAATTGGTTGTTTTTGCATGGGTGCGATAGAATCTTGCAAATGCCATTAGGAGTACAAGGAGGACAGAGAGGAACATGATTTCTATCACAGATTATGTGTCTCATGCACTACTGTCAGGATACTGTATAGTGACAGTTTTATACAAAAAATTTGATCATATTTGCTCAAAGTTACCAACTGTACTTTTAAGTTAGTTCAAGTTCAAGTAATTCTGCCAAGCATCAGCAAGACAATTCACGTCATTGGACTGTGTGACACTTGACTCAAACAACTTAATACTGTCCCACAGGCTTATAAGACTAATCATGTGTAAGGATTAAGCTTATAAAGGAATATGTGGGGGGTTTAGGCAGGTTAAACCCCTCCATTAACTTCACTGTATTTAAACCAGTCCTCTTACCTGGAGGCCTCTGGGCTGCACTGATAAACATCCAGACAGATGTGTGTCAGAGCAAATTAGACACAATGTTTGTAATATTGTGGTATTTCTGCAGGCAACACATGACCCATTAATTTCATGTCACGTTGCCAAAAGTTATATATTGAAATATCTATATTAAGAATTAATCAAGGAGAAAATCCCGGATTTTAGCCCATAAGGGCCCCACTTGTAGCCCTCCTTGGCCCAACTTTTAGTCCACATGCTGTTCTGTGGCTATGGACATAAAAGGGGCCCATGTGGGACGTGAGGTTTATTGCTCCAATGAGCACCATTTGTAGCCCACCCTGACTGCAGTAGGGGCTTATGCACATGTGGCCTATTCTGTGTGCACAAACAGACCACCATTAACCTCTGTGGGGCTCACATTAACACAATGGATATAAAGTACAGGAGTAACGTATCTTATTAGTTATTCATGAATAATATAATAACAATTCCCTAATGTGCCACAAGAATAATGCAAGAAAATCTTATAACCGTACTCTGTTGGCTTGACATTTTATCTCTTTTGTCTTAGATCTATGACGTAGAAACAATGCCAGGTATGTTTCTGGATTATTTGTCTACATGTTTTACATTTTTACACAAAATTAATGTTTGATTTGATGATTGAATATCAGTGATTCAGCACCCTGACTGCTGAGCTAACCTCTGCTGTCTGTCTGTCCAGATTTTGATCCTCTCCCCCACATCCCGGTGGTGGAGATGGTGTCAGAGGACGAGGAGGAGGAAGAGCCTCACCAATTCCCTAAGTGAGTATAAACCACCTCTCACTACACATTCACTGTGATTTATGCTGAGCCTTGAACTATAAACATGTATGGGGCTGACTTTTCTCTTGTTCTGTGGCAGCGTGGTGAACTGGATAAAGCAGATGGTCCCTCAGGCAATGATACTGCCCCCTGGTGCCGTATCCGTGGAACCATCAATCAAGTCCTCCCGCTCCTCTCTGGACAAAAGTACACTTGCATACACACACATTAAAGTACATTTGTCCTAATGCACAATCTTAAACACACTGGCATTGACAGTCACAACACATAACTCACCTCCCTGAAACCTTCTAGCAATAAAATCTATGTTGCACTAAAGGACATATTCTGACTTTATTGGATGGATGCTTGTTTTGTACACTGAACTCCATGTCTTTCTATTCTCTCCAGTTTTGTCTCCACCACCTGAGTCTCTCAGTGGAATCTCACTGGATACTGACGGCAAGGCCTCGGCGTACGTTTTGATCCTTCACTGTCACTTTTTAATCACTTTCTTTCCATCGGACAACATAAGTATGACAGCGTATTAGGGCCATTGTAGGTAAAAAAAAAAATGTTTAACTCAGATATTCTCTGAGATTAAAGTGGCAAATTTACAAGAAAAAACTAGGAAAATAGTGTAACTAGAGAACAAAACCGTGGTAATAAAAAATAGTAGGATATTTTTGTTTAGTAAACCACATCGCTTCACTTTGCAAGGTTGGATCAACCTCATCTCACTTATGTCACCAATAATGGCAGAGTGTGAGCCGCAGAGTGCAAAACATATTATTATTATACATACATTATTGTAGCGGACTCTCCATTCATCCATTCAAAATAAGAATGCCCCACAATTTTTCATTACCTCTTTTTTCCGAGTTTTTTTCTCGGAAATTTACGACTTTATAATCTTGCAGATTTGTGAGTTTTTTCTTGTAAATGTATTACTTTAAAGTAATTTTTTTTACCTACAATGGCCCTAATATGCCGTCGTACATAAGAGACTGGGATGTTGCGAAACAGTAAAATGTATAACTCATGTCTAAAGTGTGTAAGTGCATACAATTGATTTGTTTGTGTCTTGACAGTGTGGTTGGCTGGTTCGTGTCAGGGCTGGGCCTGAAGATGCCTCAGCCCGCCATTCCACCCAAAGATGACGCCAAGGTAACTTTTTGGGAATAAATAAATGCTTCTTTCTTCCTTCTCCTCTTCCTGTCTTTCAACCTGTCAACCTTTCCTCACCACCCATCTTTTCTGGTATGTGTTGCAACTCTAATTTCTCTAGAGCTTTATATTGATAGCAATTCAACGTATACTTGTTTTTTTTCTCAGGGTGCAGCTCAAGTTCTACAGAAAGGTGAGTTTAATTCACTCAATAATACTTTCCTGTAGTCATAGAAACCCTCTGCTTGCCAGTACCACTGTTCCCAAAGGCCACAATTCACAGTTCAATCAAATGGATCTATATCACATAATGTTTTCCCGACAATGTCACTGGAGACTGATGTCTACAAGTAGCAGAAAACATCTCTTTAATAACATGGGGTGCATTTTATTCAATGATCAATGATCTGTGTAATATTTGGAGAGTATTGCTCATGTGTTTCCTGTTGAAGCACCCTCTTGTTTTTCCCCCCATAGTTTTTGAAGAGGTGTTTTGGTCGGACGGTCGGAGCCTAACTCAGTCCCTCTTCTCCTTCTGTTTCAGGGGGGAAGGCGCTGCGAGCCCCTTAAACAGCAGGAGGAGGCGACTGGGGGACGCTCTGATTCCCAGACAGATACCAATAGACATATTGTACTGTTGGGAGAGCTACAGGTGCTGTGCAACATGCAGCTCATGTAAACTAGGCAGCTGTAAAATACTACAAGAATATAGAGATATATTCAACTCACCTTACTGTACTCAATACAGTTTCATATGAATGTATTACAACTCAAATGTAACTAAAGCGTGTACTGTATACTCTATAGCTAATTAGATGAGTCTTCTGTCTTCAGTCTTTTGCACATTTTCTATTTGACACCGAAACATTTAGGAATTGCCATTTATTTGAAACTACTGCAGGTTTCATTCGAAAAACAATTGCAGACAGAACATTTTTATGTTACTTTATTTATTTATTATATGTACACTTTATATTCATGTTGCCATTTTCATATCCAGAAAAAAGAGCAATAGGAGATAAATAAAAGATGATTCACTGGTAATTAATTTAAACACAAGAAGAATTTCAGCATAAGATGTCCAGTCTTCCTTTCCCAATTCACAGAAATCTGGAGATAATAATTAAATGGCAGCTATGTTCATTTATGATTGTGTTATTTGTGGACAAACTGCAGCTGTATTTATACTTGATATTTAGAGGAAATCTTATTAATAGTTAATTTTAATGTAGAAGTCCTACTCCTTAAGAATCTGCTAATATTTGTGTTCTAAGAAGATTGAGATTGGTTCTTGATCATGTAACAGTTTGAGTGAGCTTTTCCACAGTTTAATTGAGGTTGCACAACACAAATGTAAGAGTCGTCCTATTTTGATCGATTGCTATGGTTTTGAACTGTGAAATGTGGCCTGGGGAAATGTGGAATGTGGTTTATTTTATTAGAAGGCTTGACTTGATTTGAAAGAACCATACATTGAAAATAGACTGACTATCATGCAGACAAAGGTGGTAGAACACATTTATGTCATTTCATACTGTAATGTAAGGATACTACAGGAGTAATAAAGATTCAATGTGAAATTATTTTATGTGGTGGTCTTATCAATAACACCTTCCATGCATCCTCTACACATAAAGATGAATTAAATATGAAAAGCTGTAGTGGATATTTTCCACCTCTCATAAACCTCCAACATGAAATAAACCCCTCACAAGTGAGCATGTAGAAACTTGAGTACAGCTGTTTACCTGTATTAGATACAGTCCTGTATGGTATGCACAGTAGATTTAGTTCTTCTGTCATAAGATCAAATCCACCTTTTTCATAATACAAACCCAAAACCAAATCCATCACCAACATCTTCAATGTCCATTCTTACACACAAATCGCCGCTTGTCACCCTCTCCTAGCTTCATCCAAACTCAAACCCGACATGGTACTAGAAGACGTGGACTCGGACAACGAGTGCCAGCAGAAACAGAAAGATCAGTCCAAAGCTAAACAACAGCAGGAAGCGACGCAGCAGACACAGTCCAACCCAGAGCCAGACCCAGAGCCAGACCCAGAACCAGACCCAGAGCCAGACTCAGAGCCAGAGCCAGAGCCAGAGTCAGAGCCAGAGCCAGACCCAGAGCCAGAACCAGAGCCATCAGATGGTGTGTCAAAATCTCAAGAAGATGCTGAGACCCAGACGGGTCGCTGGACGCCGTTCATTGAAAACATCAAGAAGGAGGCTGAAGATGTAGCTTTTGCTAACATGGAGGAACGGTAAGACAGGTGGAGAACAAGAGAATGGAGGTGGTCAGAGCTGCAGTCATTAACCATTTTTTAAGTCACTTCCACTGGATGTAAATTCCCCCTATCATATCAAATAATAATTAAGATAATGGAAGTTAGTTAAAGAGGACCTATTATGCTCATTTTCAGGTGCATACTTGTATTTGGTGTTTCTAGAACATGTTTACATGCTTTAATATTCAAAGAATGCTTTATCTTTCTCCGACCGGCTGTGCTGCGGCACCTCTTTTCACCCTCTGTCTGAACGCTCTGTTTGACCTCCTGCCCCCCCTCCTGAAAAGCTCTGATTGGTCAGCTGGCCCACTTTGTTGTGATTGGCCAATCGAAACAAACTCTTCAGACTCCGCTCTAACTAGCTTTGTTTGAAGGCGTGCCAAACTAGCCGCTAAACAGGTATTTTGCAAACGTGTTAACTGATGACATCCCCACATTACGGAAGAAAAGGCGGGACTTCAAGCAAGGTGTTTCAGGCAGTTCAGGAGCAGTGTTTCTGTGGGAGAGTGTAACTCCCTTTGGCGTGGACTTTGGGCTTTATAACTTTACAATCCTTTTACATGCACAAAAAATGATATAACACACTAAAGGAAATGGGGAAAAGCACAAAAGCATAATAGGTCATCTTTAAGCATACTTCCTAAGGCCTAAAGAGTAGACACAATACTGGACCCAGACTAGCCAATAATACCAGCATTTCCAGTTAAGCCAACATGCTGGATGCTTTTCAGTAACAAATGCCACAAACCTCAACAAATGTCCTTTTAAAATACTGTATCCCTTAACATCATAATCATTTAAGAGCTCTATCACATATCGTCATCAATTATATTCTCCCTGATTAACTTAAGGATCAAGCAATAACACAAGCTGCAACTTTATGTCTCTTTTTAATGGATTGCCTTGCTTTATGTGTAACAAACCCACTGCAATACTTTGCGGCAGACCTGCAGATTCTAGATTTGGGTAAACAGTCTCAACAAAGGGCAAAACAACAACACAGGGAAAGTTTAAAAGCTTATTTTATTATTATAAACACTAAAATCAAGGGGAAATCACTTCAGTAGTCGCAGTACTAATTATCCTCGATTACTAAGGGATGAAGGGAAAGCAGTCATTGTCCTGAGTCCAGTCCAGTCTTCTGAGCCATACCATGGACTAGGCTAGAAACACAACTCAGCCTTCAGACCACAGCACTTGGAAATGACCCTGAACACAGAGTACACAAGGAGAATGAGAGAGCAGTATCTGCTGCATGTGACTTAAGTGGACTTCAGAGTGGAGGCACACCTGCCTTCAATCAGCACCTGAATCATAGAAATTAGCTCACAGCATAAGTGAATTCCCTCTACCCCCACAAGCACACACACAAAACCATTCCCACTCAGTGTGAAGGTGAGCTGATATGAAAGTGATGATACAGGTCTACCCTGTTACATATGCCCTTATAGTCTTCCTGTCTATGTAGTTTGATTTAAGCAGCAGATATACAATAGTGGTCGAAACATTGATAAGGCTAAATTAACCCGGTTTGGTATTGGGCCAGAGGTATAAGAAAAGAAGACTCTTGACACATCCCACATTTCATTTACTACATTACAAACATTCCCACTGAGCACAATCACATCAGTGTGTCCTGTCTCTCTTTAGTCTGCTACAGGAGCGCACGGAGATGGCCCGTATGGCTGAAGAGGTGGCCAGGGAGACAGCTGAGAAGGCCATCAGACAGATGACCAGTGAGAGACAGTCCCTCAATCTCTCACTGGGGAGTCGAGAACTGCTGGAGGAGGGGCCTGAAGCAGAGTAAGAACTTGTGCTCAATTAGAGAGAGATAAAGTGTCGTCATTTTTTGTATTTTGGCTACGGGAGCGTCCTTGTGAAGTGAAGTGATGTGAAGTGACGTGACGTGAAGTGAAGTGAAGTGAAGTGATGTGACGCTGCGTGTTCACTGTGACCAGGTTGCCAGCACCACAAGAAGAGGAGAGCAAAGTGGACCACAGTAAAGTCACAGAGTAAGAATGCAAATATGGAAGCTTCTCCGTCCTTAACTTCCTTGGAATCCTTTGTAGGACCCTCAACCCACTCAGTCTTTCACCTAGAATTTGTATCATACTGCTCTTGTGCTTTGACTGTTAGATACACATTGAATGTTTATATTGGCAGGGTTTTCTTTATAAACACAGTTCTAAACTTACAAACTATTGTGATGACTTTAATTCAAGAGGAAATTTCCACATCTTATCAGTGTCTCCAGCAGCTTGTTGAACTGATGATGAAATTAGCAAGAGACTCCATGGTGAAAGAAATATTCAGATCCTTTACTTGACCCATAGGATCGCCGGCAATCCCCGGCCGACATTACTGTCTTTAAGAGGATGTAGAAGGATCAGTCTTTACTTTACCTTTTCACAGGGGTCCCTTGACCTCTGACCTCAAGTGAATGAAAATGGGTTCTACGTATGGGTACCCACGAGTCTCCCCTTTACAGACATGCCCACTTTATGATAATCACATGCAGTTTGGGGCAAAAGCCATGCAGTTATTTACATGCCATATAATATACATGTATAACGGGATAACATTAAATGAGAAAAGTTTATCAGGAGAATAAATATTTGAAAGCAATACAGAATGACATCATATTTTTGTCAATATTTTGAATTGTCACCTGTCATCTGAATTTTGTGTTTTTCTTGAAGTCAAGTAAAGCCAATTTTATTTATATAGCCTAATATCACAAATCACGAATTTGCCTCAGGGGGCTTTAGAATCTGTACAGGATACGACTTTACATAATTAAAGACATTTCCACCATAGCTTGATGCAGAAAAGGTAAAAAATTGATACGTAAAATTCACCAGAATGCAGGAAATGAAGTGTTCCACGCTCAAAATTTCCTGGGGGTGGAGCCCCTGACCTCCCCCCCCCCACCCCCACACTTAATATGTGACCCCTCCAATGCTGAAACGAAGCCTACAACCTTGACTGTACACATGTCACATTCTCATTGTTGGCCGAGCCCCCTTAAAGATTTGATCCTAGAATCGCCCATGAAAAGTACACTATTTCCCTCTGAAATGTAGTTGTATTGTTGTAGAAGTAATGTGGTGGAATTTCTGATACCCAAGTTAACTCAATAGGAAGGAAGAGGCCCTGGAGCTGTTGTGTCTTACACAGAAGGTTTATTGAAACTTGATCAAGGAGCAATTGTCAGGTCTCCACCATTGAGGTGCTCTCTGCGTGAAGGCCTCACAACTCTGCCCTTCCTCCCTGGTGCTCAGTGTTTTACCCTCATCATGTTTTGACTTACTCCGTTCCTCTGGCATCTCTGGCCATGGTTGCCCCAGCGACTGGCTCTATGGTCCCCACTACAGACTCAGCTGTACAGATAACGGCGGCTCCACTAGACAGGACTCCAACCCAATAATGTCAACAGAGGGACACTCTGAGAAACACTCTGACCTCCCGAGCAGGAGAGAGGAATTGACAGAAAATTCCATCACAAGTATAAAATAGCATGAATAAAAAAACTAAGTGAAGTGAAATTTTACCGAAGTAGTTTTCTTAAATGTACAGTTAGGCCTATATTATCCCCAGTTGCTCTGCCAGTCGTATGAATTCAGCTCCCAGTACTGATCCAGCACAGTCACTTGGCTGTCAGGTCCCAAATCCCGTGGGTTCTCGTTATGTGATCTTTGCTGCGCGCTGTCTCAGCATCACACTACCGTGCCCATAGCAACCACAGCTTCCCTTGGCAACAGCCGACCTCCTCCTCCCGCCCCCTCTCAACGGTTCCCCCGGTAACGGTGCGCACCTGATGCTGCTGTTTCAAGTCTGGAGACTCACGCAGGGAAAATGATGGACGGAGATGTGATGGAACATTTTCCCTGTTGTTTTTCTAAAATATCTAAAATCTCCTGACCTGCTTCAGCTTCAGTTCGTATTACTTGTCGTGTCTCGACGCTCGTGGACATTTTCTGTCGGGACTATTAACGATTAACGCGCGTGAATATTGGCGGAGAAAGTGAGTGTCGTGTGATAAGGTAATGGTAGGTGATGGACTATGTTATGAAATGAATAAGTTATGATGTAAACAGACAATTACCGTCAGCTTGCCTGTTACAGGTGTTTATTCTAACAACATTGGAGGAAACACTAACAACTAGCCAGCATTGAGTAAGTTAATGCTTCCAAATAAAAAACAAATACAATTGTATTATTAGTATTATTATTATTATTATTATTATTATTATTATTATTATTATTATTATTATTATTATTATTATATTCCACATTTTCCAGTATCAAATGAAAAGTGCGTCAGTCTGCTTGGATGTAACCTGCATTTTGTGTTTCAATGTTTTCTGTTGTGTAGTAATTATTCAGTAAAGAATAGGTGAGGAGAGTACAAAATTTAATTAAATAACAATTACATTCATCCTTCTATAACCTTCATAAGTGCAGTCTATAAAATAATGTGTCATTGTTACCTGTGTACATTAGGTCATTATTGCAACACCTTACGTAAATGTGTTGAAACATCAAATGTGTGCTGCATACTGCGGATACATAGGCCTATAGTGCTAAAAACAAGTAAAATCTACCCTAATATAAAATATTAAAAATAATTTTAATTATTTCTGTATTGTGCAGCTACAACAGGTCTTGAAGCCCAGTTTTGCATTATTAGACTTCCTGTATCATCACTTTTAAAAGTGAGCCACATAACCACTTAAATGTGTTTTTAATCTGTCCAAATACACCAAAACATTTCAAAAGGGTGCAAACAAGAGTCAATGAGTCCACATAAATAAACATTAATTGCACAAGTCTTAGTACTTTGGAAAATGGCTGTCTGTATTTGTAAATGTTGACTTTCCAAAATAGCCAGAAGTGTACCATGGAAATTCTGTATTAAGTTTTCCCTAGAAATACCAGCATTTTCATCCTAACTGCTGTACTCATTTAATACAAGCAACTGTCATTTAATAGACCAAGTTACATTGACACTACTGAAGAGTGGGCTCAGTGTGGGGGACCTCACACTGCCAGACAGCCTGATACATGAATTGTCCGATAATTTATGTCACCTGTGGCAGTTTTGGCTCGGAAGCTAAACTGAGTCGTCGATAAATCGTAAGATCGGTGGTTCAATCCCCGGCACCTCCAGTCCGCATGTCTTCGGGCAAGATACTGAACCCCAAATTGCCCCCAAAGGTGGTGCGAGGGTGTACGAATCATTACTGATGAGCAGCTGTCACTTTGCATGGCAGCCTCTTCCACCAGTGTATGAATGTGTGTGTGAATGGATGAATGTTGGCATGTAGTGTAAAGCGCTTTGAATGGTTGGAAGACTAGAAAAGAGCTATATAAATGCAAGTCCATTTCCCTGTCCTGTCCTGCAGACTGGAACAGTACCTTGCTGAGGAGACTGAGGAACCTACCGTTAAGGAACCAGGTAGCCACACATACTGTTGTTGCAGTTTATTTTATTTTGTTTGACTGTATCGTCCCCTTGAAAAAGATTGTAGATAAGATTGTAGTTGGAAAGAGACATAAAATCAAAGTAGATAGCATGCTATAATCCAAGTACAAACTTTGTATATTATTTCTAAATGTAATATGTTGAAACCTTTATATCTTATACATCATCGTGTATTTCTATAATATCTGCATCAGGCAGATGTACGTTTGTGACTGTTGGGTATTCTAATGATTCAATCTCATGAAATCTATACTTAAAAAAAATGCAGAGCCACAGCGGACCTCGCCCTCTCCACCTCCAAGTCCTGAACCAGTTGAGCCGGAGCCAGATCCAGAGCCAGAGCCTGAAGCAGAACCAGAGACCAAGACCCAGGAAGCCAACTCAGGAGATGAGCCTGTAACCCAGCAGCCGCAGACGTCAAAAGAAGACGGTCAAAGCACTAACGCTGACAAAGCTGGTGAAAAAGTAACGTCCACAGTGATAAATGTTTCACCTCATGACCCATGTGACTGTAATACACATGACTCATTTAATTAATTTTTTTTGTAGGAGGAAGCTACTGGCGACGATTGTGGTGGTATGTAGCCTGCTATTCTAATTTTGTTAGGTTTGTTTTTTTGTTCTATATTTGACTGTGGTTGGAGCTGTTATATTACAGCTCTAATTAGCAGTCTCTTTCCTGTATGCCTGACTGGCGGCTTGTGTTGTGTTGAACTCACAAGCTGCTTAACTGACTGCTGTTTTTTGTCTTCATCCGGACTACTACGGCTATGTTTGATCAGCCCAGTCGCACAGCAGTTTGTGAAATAGTAACGAAATTGAATGTATTGATTCATGTACATACACACAAATTTCAAATTTTTTTCATGATGTTCAGCATAAAATCAATCAATATGTATGTAATCCACGTAATTGTGAACCGAAAGTATAAAGAGCGGCGAACGCCGTGTAGGGAAAAGGTCAGGGTGGATGGAAGGGTCAAAAAACACAAGACTCATGTCCTGTGTGAAATCACAAGTCAAAGTTGATTTATTTGTCACATTACTTTCGTACTTAAGTTACAGCACTTCCGGAGTTATTTTAACCCAAATCGCGATCTTTTCCTAAACCTAACTAGGTAGCTTGTTGCCTTATTCTAACCAAGTTGATCTATTCCTAAACCTAACTAAGTAGTTTTATTTTGAAAAGGCTGAAGCTGAAATTGACACATGCATCACGTGTTGCTGAACATTAGTATGAAAACACACGAAAAATACGTTTGTTGAAAGTGTTGCTGAGCGTCACAAAAAAAAGGAAAATTTGTGTCTAAGTACACAAATCTAACAGATTCAGCTGCTGTGAGACTGTCGGTTTGATTTCATTAGTGTACATGTCACCTGGTGACTGTAGGCCATGGTCATTATCCATCTTCTCCTCTAGAAGAGTCATTCAGACTGACTCCGTTGCTGTGTGACTGTCTACTGAAGCCATCTCCCATCTTGCTTCTATCCTGGATGACTGTATATCTGCCTATCAACCTGTCTCCTCTATAGCTCCAGTCAGCTGTGATGCATTTAAGAGCTGCCTGATGCGCATTCCTCACACCTCCGAGTGCCTCGGCAACATCAACGCGTTCTTCAAAGAGAACGGCATCTCCGCTCCCAAACTACCCTCCATGCCTAAGCTACCCACCCAGCTCTCTGACGTTACCAAGTTCTTACCCACCCTACCCCCTGAGCTGCGCCAAGAGCTCTCCCAGATCCGACTCACACAGGTCCCCCGAAACATCGCCCAGACTCTGACTGAGTTAATGCCCAAAAACTCTGAGGGTTCAGTCGGTTTCAGTCTTTCCCGGAGCCTTTCAACCATCCCGCAGAAGCTCTCCGAGTTTCCCAGCCAAGCGCAACAGTACTTCCTCAACGTCCAGAACCGCCTAAACAGCCTTATGCCTCAAGATGCCTAAGAAACAACAACAACAACAGCAAAAACAGAAGCAAGACAAGAATCAGCCAGATGTCGAATTGAACCGGCTAGTCCGACACTCCCCTCTCCCTCCTCCTCACCACCCTCACCTCCGGTCCCGCTCCCCATCTCCATCCTCCCCAAATGGTAGCGCCCTTGAATTGCCCAATGTGCCATCTTACCCACGCCTGCCGCCAATTGTCAGCCCCCCATCAAAGCAGCTTAACTCGCCATCCCGCCAGCTGTCGGGTCTCTCTAACCCGGCGTTCTTCATCGAAGATGATTCAGACATTCCAGCAGTGAGACCAGCAGGTGAATCTGCAGCATTGGAAAGTTAACTGTGTTCCGTTGTCCTCATCATCCTCGTAGATACCTGAACTCAGCCACAATCAGTAATAAACAGTTGCCTCATAATGCGTGGCAGTATAATCAGGATAAACTAAATGAACAGCTTATTGCCCCTAAACTTTATTTAAAAACAATTATTGACAAAGAAATTTGCAAGCTTTAAATGATCAACTGAGTTCAGATGTCATGGCAAATGCACTGACGGTGTGTTCAGGATTATGAGCACGCTGTCGGTGGGGGGAAAAAAACAGTAGCGGCTTTGTGATGTGGTGGTGGACTTTTGTATGTGTTGTCTCATTGTGTCAGTGCTCAAATAAGCTCAGGCGGGACGTGAATAACAGCGTTAATTTGTTTGCCAGGGCCTTGAAGATAGAAAGCTAAGAAAAAGAGGTGATCATGCAACATCCTCAAACTATTTCACTATTTTGTCTTGTAAAAACATGATTCAGGAAATCTGATAAAGTCTGCAACAAACTGTAAACAATGTACAAAAGGAGGCAGCATAAGGACTGTTAACGACAGTGTACTATGAGCCTGATTGGCAGGACTGAGTAAGCTAGTCCTCCCAGCTATCAGGGCAGTCGTATACAGGTTCACAGGTGGATCGTCTTGCATTAGCCCAGGGGCGCCCAAACTTTTTCCCTTGGAGGGCCAAAACTGTAACTCAACGGTGGAACACAGGCCAAAAGTAAACATCTATTGCATTGTATTGTTAAGATGCAAAATGGTGCGAGGATCCCAAGTCCCCTTAATTGAATCTTTTACATTGTTAACCCCCTAAAACCAACCTGCTGAATGCAATTGGGCTCATTTCCAGTCATACCCAATTTATGCATTTCCAAGACTGTTTAGGGACTACAGCGTGCAGAAATATTCAAATGCACCATTTTTAGAATAGGCCAAAATAACACATTTATACTGCATTCAAAAAACTGCATGGTTTTGCCCCATGTGATCATCATAAAGTCTCTACAGGGAGACTCGTGGGTACCCATAGAACCCATTTTCATTCACATATCTTGAGGTCAGAGGTCAAAGGACCCCTTTGAAAATGGCCATGCTAGTTTTTTCTCACCAAAATTTCACCTAACTTTGGAGTATTATTTAGCTAACATGACATGGTTGTTACCAATGGATACCTTAGGTTTTCTAGTTTAATGTTATTCCGGTACTTCATTCTACCTCTAAAACCGAACCTGCTACAGCCTCCGAAAGACGGTAAAGTCAGTCAAAACATTTGCTAAAATCTGGCGGGCCAAACCGAACCTGATGGCAGGCCAACTTTGGCCCGCGGGCCCCACTTTGGGCAGCCCTGCATTAGCCCGATGTAGGCCCTGGTAAATCTGCTCCTCTCTCACACTGTCCTGCCTTGCCTCTGCTTGTAATTGTAACCTGCTTTGCCCCTGGCACTGCTGTACGACAGTCCTATTCGTCCCAAATACACATTCACATTATTTGTGATGCTCTTTATTAATCACCAAAAACATTTTTTTCAAACTCTCCAGAGAGCTCTAGCCTCAGCCTTCGTCCAGCCGTCAATGTAGAGGATGTCGACTCAGACCATGAGAAAAGAGGAGGAGGAGGAGGAGGGGAGGGACAGAGCAATATCCCCCAAATCCTCACCCCTCAGGACCCCAAACTAACAACTCTCACTGTCCCGGTGACCCCTTCCGGAGGTCGTCAAAGGTGAGCAATACTGCCACTGGTAGTTTATGCAATCTGGACAGCAGCAACTCTTTTAACTTACAAAACAGCACATATTTTTTCTTTATATCTAATGTTTTACCAAGAGGTTTCTGCTGTGTAGTGGTGGATAATGTATGTCTTATTGTAAAAGATATTGATAGGCCGAGTGTACGTATTAAAAGTAAATATTAAAAATGTTTATCAGGGTGTGCATTATAATATTTTTAATCTTTTTCTCTCCCCTCATGCTTCACATCCACAGTAAAGGAGATAAAGAGTAAGGAAACTGCATGGATCGTTTGAGTTGTAGTGCTTGTAATTTTCTGTCATTATTCTATTTCCTCCAGGGCAACAATGCATATGGATAGCTTATAAGCATTCATGGCAAACAATTCACAAGAGAGAAATGCAAAGTAACATCACTAGAATATGTTATTTGGTATTTATTACTGTTGGCAAGAGGAGTGTTTTCATCCAAAATGAGATCAGATTAAACATTGGTAACTGGCAAAATACAAGATTTAGAGGATTCTAGGTTACAAAACATTTGCTTATCAAATACAAATGATTTCATGGTTTTAATGAATCATTAAATGTATCATTTTGGAGTGAAACGCTTCAGTTTCCCCTCTGTTCAGTGCTGTTTGAAATGGATCTGCTGCCCTCTACTGTCTGCAGTACAGTCTGTATTTCAGTGTCCTGCAGAAACTGCATGTGTTGCTGAGGAAAATCTGAAATTTCTTTCAATTTGATCCCGAGATTGTGAAATCTTTTCTGCATATAAACGACAGTAAGCGCTGCCAAAATGACACGTACGAGCAAACCAGCACATAGTGTTTATGCAGAACACATGCAGTTTATCACGTAAATCATTGTGGAGCTAAAATTGTTGGTGTTGTTCTGTGTTGTGATGTTCTGCATGGCTTTCACAGATTTATGTGCTTTTGGCTACTGCATGGATATTGTCATAACGTAGCAAAAGTCAATAAACGGATGCATCACAATCTTCCACTTGTATCATCACTCTGTCACCTACCTGTAGACATGGATGGATTACTGAACGGGGCAACCATTTACAGGCCCAGGGGTCAGGGGTCCTGACTCATAACATGTCGCTGGAAAAAATAAAAACACAGAATGAGAGCGGCTGAATTAACTCAAACACAAAACGACTACAAAGGGATGCAAAATGACTACAGAATTGCAAAAGAAACACAAAGAAATGTAAAAACGACTAAAAATGGTTGCAAAATCACCACAAAGAGGCACAAAATTACTCCACAGAGACAAATAACGACAAAAAATAGATGCAAAACCACCACATAAAGAAGCAAAACGACTAAAAATAGACGCAAAACAATCACAGAGATGCAAATTGACTACAAACAGACACAAAATGACCAAAAAATAGTGACAATCACAGAGATGCAAAACATCTAAAAATAGATGCAAAACAATCACAGAGATGCAAAACAATTATAGATGCAAATTGACCAAAAATAGATGCAAAACAAGTACAAACACATGCAAAACGTCTAAAAATACGTACAAAACAACCACAAAGAGATGCAAAATGACAAAAAATAGATGTAAAATGACTACAAAGGGATGCAAAACAATCACAGAGATGCAAATTTTCCAGAAATAGACAAGAAAATCACATAGAGATGCAAAGCGATAAAAGAAAAAATGCAAAACAATTATAAAAATGCAAATTGACCAAAAATTTATGCAAAACCACCACGAGATGCAAAACGACTAAAAATATACGCAAAAAAATCACAGAGATGCAAATTGATCACAAAGAGATGCAAAATTACCAAAAATAGACTGAGTTTGGGTGTCTGGTTCCTATGTAGACAGGGTGGGGGGCCTCTTATGTGTCTGTTCCTGCAGGGACCCATCATAATCCATCCATGCCTGTAGTAGAGTACTGTAGGTGATTATCTTCATTTGTTGTGTGTTTCTTGGATTAATATCCTGCTTTCCCTGGCACACACTCTACACACAAACCCTCTCTCTCTCTCCCCATCCCTCTCTCTCGAACACACACACAATCGCTTCAAACCTGCTGCTCTGACCAACCATGACAGCAGTGGAAGGAATCGTAGGACTATCTGGAATAAGATGTAAGATATCAACCCTTGTTAATCATCTAGTCTCCATCTGTCTCGCTGCCCAGTTGATATTTTATCCATCACTATTCATCCATCCAGTCTCTGCTCATTCGCTCGTTAAATAGTGAGCACGAAAGGCAGAACTCAGCATATAGTGCATGTAAATAATGTGTCTTTTTTACATTTACAAATACTGCTTAACAGGATGTAGAATATTTTTTAGATTTAGATTTAAGTTTAAAAAGGAAACAAGAGGTCAGCTAAGGCAGCAAAGTTGAACCAATGATGTCGCTGTGTCTACTTAACCTAAACAGTAGGACCCTTCATTCTCAAAGTGAAGATGATGATGAGGAAGGAAACCTCCCTGTCAGAGCCTGGCCCAGCCAGTCCAGCCTGCATAGCTCAGATGACATGTGAGCATTGTACACACACACACACACACACACACACACACACAAACACACACACACATGTACATTCACAATAATGAAAATCAGCATCATCTAACTTTATTTTTTTTACTGAAAGACTTAAAGAACGTCCAGCATCTTCGGCCAGTCAGACCAGTACAGTGGTCAACGAGCGTCTTCAGGAGCTGGTCAGGATGTTTAAAGAGAGAACGGAGAAGGCGAAGGAGAAACTCATTGACCCCGACAGCTCAGATGAAGACAGCAACATCCCCTGTGAGTTACAGTCTCTGTCCTTTCCTCTCTTTCACCTACACACACACACACACACACACACACACTGAGTTGGCTTTAAGTGCTGCAATGGACACACAGCACAAAACCTTGCATCCTAACACACAAAAGTGGTACTTAGATTATAGATAGTATATTTTATTTCCAGGTTAAAAGAGGAGAAAATGTCTACTCCAAACGCCACGGCCAAAAACAAAAAATCTGCATCAACAACATGAAACTGCCCACTGACAGACACACACAGGTGAGAAGTAGCTGTAGTAGCTTCTTTCCTTGCACCTCCGTCCCTAAAGTTGTACCACCAGTGTCCCTCATTCACCCCTCAGTATTTTTATCAGTGATTCCCAAAATGGCCACGGGTGCCTTAAGATTTGTTCATTTACACTTTTTACCTTCTTTTCACTATAAAATACTAGATAACATTTGCATTTACAAAATGCTTCTTTTTCTTTTTTTAAACACATCAAAATGTATGAAATAAGCAATAAACATTGCTATCACCAAATTAAAAATCCTTTGCAGTTATGCTTGGTGATTATGATTATGATTGCCAGTAACACAGTGTGCTGAGTTTTCCGGGTGCACAACAGCCAGAACAAGCAATTATAAAAATATTATAATTTTATAACATAAACATGGTGTAATTTCTAGCTGAAAAGGGTGCATGTGGCTTAAAAGAGTTTGGGAATCACTGATTCAGGATAATTTTAAATCTAGAATATTTTGTCAAGCTTGTTTCCAGCTACATATCCTTCATAGTATAATAGTACACATTTAGTAATGTATCGGTGTGCATATCTGAATTGGACGTGGATGCAGGACAAAATCAGCAGCGTGCCGTTGAAAAGGGGAAGTGTGCACACTGAAATTTACAAGATCCTGAGTATTTATTGAAGCAAGCCATGACCAGTAAGGTCCTTGTTGACAAAGCATTTGCCTTTACAAAGTTTGTACTACTTCTCTTTTTCCACATATATTAGTTCCTATCCTTGCTCCTGTAACTTTTTATGCCTCTGCGCCAGCGACAGCCGTGGCCGGAGGCATTATGTTTTCAGGTTGTCCGTAAGTACAGATTCTCGTAAACGTGTTATCTCAGGAATGCCTGGAGGGAATCTCCTCAAATTCGGCACAAACGTCCACTTGGACTCAAGGATGAACTGATTAGATTTTGGTGGTCGAAGGTCAAAGGTCACTGTGACCTCACAAAACACATTTTTGGCCATAACTCAAGAATTCCTCTGGTAATTATGACAATTTCACACAAATGTCTAACACAACAAAATGATGAAGCAATTACAATTAATCAATTTTATAAAATTCGGAATATGGCCAACTGCAATTTTTCCAATTGCAGGAAGCACAATATTTGTTAAAGGTGAAATGTGTGTCAAAATACCATTTTAAATTCAATATTGTGGTGCTGCAGAGATGTCCCGGCCTACACATCATACAGTATACTACAGACTTAAGAAAACAGCTTTGTTTGGTACAGATCCCTGCAAAAATCACACCATAATCATTTTAATATGTTTCTCAGTGAAAATGAGAATAATGATGTGAAAATATAATTCCATCTAATATCGCAAATCATATTGCAATTGTCAAAATAATCGCAATTAGATATATTGTTAAAATCGTGCAGCCCTGACAAAGTGATGACATTTTGGACAGACATGGATGTAAACTGCAACTTGGCTGGTTGGCGGAGGCAAACAACCATGAGGTGGTAATTCTAGTTTGGAAAAAATGATGTTCCAGATTCACCTGGATTGTGTTATTTTTCTATTTTGAGCCAAGAGATAACAGTTTGCTTCCTAAGAAATTTCTGAACATGGCTTCATTTATGGCACAAAAAACCCTTCAGAGGACCACCACACAGGCAAACAGAAGCCTACACCACCTGCTGCAAGCACACACCGAATTATTCGGCTATAGACCTTTTCACTGCCATTAAAGACTAATCTACCAACATCTTAGCACTCTGATCCGGTCTGTAAACCATCTTCTGTTCATCACTATCTAAAGTCTTCTGACCTTTTTGCCCCTTCCCCTCTCTCCTCCCTTCAGCTCCTCCTCCGGCTCCAGCTCCTCAGCCTGCTCCTGGAGCTCAGCCAGTTGACGGAGGAGAGAAGGAGGCACAAGCAGGTCCATCAGGAGGAGGAGGGGGAGGAGGAGGAGGAGTGGAGACAGGGGCAGAGGAGGAGCAGTCTAGCCGCAAGGTGAAAACTTCTCGGTGGATGCAAGCTTGTATGCACTACCGCTTCCCTGCCAGCATCGACCCTTTCACCAGTGAGAACCCAGCCGAACACGCCACCCGCTGCCACCTGTACAGTAGAGTCTCCTTCACTCAAACCGCTCAGAAATGAATGAGTCTTATCTGGTGACTCCTAAGCTTTCAACCACACAGTTCTGACCAAATTTCTAAAATAACATAAAATCTATCTAGAAATGTTTTTACCTATTCTGTTAATATGCGACGATACAATAATTAAGCATTACGAGGTTTGGGTAAAGGTGAATCTACCGTACTGTCCTGTTACTATACACCTGTCTCCTAATCATCTATCATTTATCCTTCTCTCTTCCCTTTTTTCACATTCATAATGACTTTGTGAGCCAGTCCATTTTCTATCACTATTCTATCTCCTTTAACACAAAACCAAGTTCCAAATAATGCAAATTTTGCTTTGTAATACAGATTAGATCCTGTTTATTAGTCATGATCTTATTCCCGTTAATCTCTAGTTAACAGCATATAGTGGTAGTTGTTGTTGCACTGAATACTGAATAATTCCAGTCTCTTCTTACTTTCTATTTTCCTATTGTCTAATTCCTTCAATTTCTCCTTCCCTCTCACTCCCTTCATCTTCTCGTCTTTGTCTCTCTCCTCAGACTTAATGTACGTGCTGTGGATGTTTTTGGTGTCTCTGGCGTGGAACTGGAACGCATGGTTCATCCCAGTGCGCTGGGCCTTCCCCTACCAGACTCCAGACAACATTTACTATTGGCTGCTGACCGACTACCTGTGTGACCTCATCTACATCCTGGACATCTCCATCTTCCAGCCGCGCCTGCAGTTTGTTCGTGGAGGGGACATAGTGGTGAGTGAGAGCGACACTGCGAGCCTTACTGTAACTGGGCGCCATCTCATATTAGCAATCTGAAATATGTCACCGGGGACGCAGGAAACACTGGTGAACAAAAAGATAAATAATCATTGTAGTCATCAACAGCTGAAGTGACATTTATCACATTAGTGTACTTTATATGAAGATTGATTTTTTTTTCACATACGTAGCTTAGGCCTGTCGTTATAACTACTTTTGTTGGAGGATATATTGTCAGAGAAATAACTGAGATAATCGATATTGTTGTCATTTTAAGACCATTTTATGTGACTGATATAATGATAATATAATAGCATAATAATGCAAGTACGCCCTTTAAAAGAGCAATGAACTTTGAATTCTTAAAGATATTCAGACATTGGAATTGGAATGTGAAAAAAATACAACCAAACAATACATAAAATGGACTCTCAGGCTCTGTTAACAACAACGTGCAATGTCTGCGCAATGTCACAGTCTTATGAATAATGGTAGGGAAAACCCTGCTTTTAATTCTGCCATCATGTTGGCTAAACTGTTGGAGACATTCTTATGTAAAAAAAAACACAACAGGAAATATTGAGGTCATGCCCATATATCATACGATAAGTCAATAACATATTTATCGTGACAGGCCTAACATAGCTCGCTTTTTAAAGTAAAGACAATGTTGTTTTAAAGCTGCAGTTGGTAACTTTGAGCAAAATGATAACAAGTTATTTTTGTAAAAAGGTCACTATAGTGCATGAGACGGATAATCTGGAAAAAAAATCATGTTCCTCTGTGTCCTCTAGTGCTCCTGCTGGCATTTGCATTTTTCCACTGCACCAACAACAACCAATCAGAGCTGAGCAGTCTCTAAACAGCTGTCAATCACTGCTCACGAAATTCACGAACTGGGCAAACGCTGATCAAATATGAATCAAGATTCTGTTACTTTTGTCATAATCTTGCACTGTGTCCGGATGCCCTCCGACTTTCTGTGGACTGGATGGAGTTGGTTTCTGTGTTTTGGGTTTTCTGTGCTGTGTTTTTCCTCCTGTGTATTTGTGTACTGGCTTTCCCTCCTTTGCCCATCTACACACCTGCTCTGAATCAGCCTCGTTAGTTCTTCCCAGCCAATCAGCTTCTTTCCTGTTCCTAGTGTTTTTCCAGAGCCAATCAGCTCCCCGCCGGTTCTCCTGCCTAATCACCTCATTCCCTTCACCTGAGCTTCTCCACCCATCTCTCCACCTGCACTTCATCCTCCCGTCAGATCAGTTTTTAATTAGGTTTTCAGTTCAGTCTTTTTTGGTCCCTTGATTTTGTTGTGAGATTTTGAATAGCCTGCACCTGATATTGAATTAAAATTATTTCCCCAAGTTCCTGTTGCCTGTAATCTCCTGCATTTGGTCCACTCTCCATGAATACTTTAATGCCTATTTCTTGCCTCAAATGTTTTCAGAAACATATTTTAGTGTACTGTTTAACTGTAAAATGAGAAAGTTTGTGACCCAGCCGTCACATTAAAAACAGTCGAGCCAAAACCAAGCACCGCCTACCGCTGGAGACTGCTCGGCTTTGATTGGTTGTTTTCCTAATGCAAATGTCATTATGAGCACAGGAGTACACAGAGGAACATGATTTCTTTCACTGATTATCTGTCTCGTGCATTATTGTCAGGATATAGTTACAGTTTTGTAAAAATAAATTTATTTGATCATATTTGCTCAGAGTTACCAACTTCAGCTGACCAAAATACAGTTATCAACCTACCAGGATGATTAATCATATCTGTGGTTGTTTTGTTTTTGTTACAGTGTGACAAAAAAGACATGAGAAAAAATTACATGAAAACCAATCGCTTCAAAGTAAGTAGCCACAGCCGAATAAAAGTCTATTTTTGAGTGTATTCGGCTTTACTTCACTCCGTTGAATCATTCATCGAAGCATGTCAGTCAGTGAAGTGGTAACTTCCTGTTTTTCAGTTTGATGTAGCCAGCCTTGTTCCCCTGGAGCTATTCTATTTTAAAACTGGCATCAACCCTCTGCTTCGCTTACCCAGGCTGCTGAAGGTGAGCATTGTTACTGTAGATTCAACCATTACAACCTGTTACACTATCAACATTTTGACAACCAACACACTAGGAATCCTTCCACTGACAATATCAAATATAGTATCAGTAAGAGTGGCACCAATACAAAGGAGGAGCTCATTTCCAAGGCTCTATGTATTCGTTTTGAGAAATCAGATGTCAGTTATTCAGATATCACTTTTTCAAATGTTTGATAACCAATTTTGAAACTCTTTAAATACTTTTCTGTTCTCTATCAATGCCTCCCCAGATCAACTCCTTCTTTGAGTTCAACGAGCGTCTAGAGGCCATCTTGACCAAAGCCTACATCTACAGGTCAGCTGCAGCCTGATGGTATCGTGTGGTGGCAACTGTCCTGCACTGAATCCTTTCTGTGTCCTTCTTCTCACTTTGTCTTCCTTCCTTGAGATGAACACAGATTAACTAACTTTTATTGTTCTTTTATCGAAAGTCTTCTGACCTTTTCTTTTATTTGTTGGTTCAGTGGCTTAACCATTAAGGACAAAAACAGCCTGTATAGCATTGTTAAGGTTTGCTCCAAGATTACTGGAGTCCAACAAAGAGACTTGTGTTCCCTCTGGGAGAATCAGGTGGTAAAGAAGGCTAAAAGTATTATCAGCCAACCACTTCATGTTCTGTCTCCTGAATTCTCATTGATGCCGTCACGCCGCCGTTATCAGGCTCCTGTGAGGAGAACTAACCGTTACTCCAACTCTTTTATTCCTTCTGCTATTAGGTTATTAAACTCAGACAGTAGTCATTTCATGTGAGACTTTTATTGAGAGTTCCCTTACATGATAATCATGAAACAATGTCTATTTATGATCAACTTGTTTTCTATTATCTATTTTATTGCTATTTATTATATTTTATTAACTTATTTGCTGTTGTCCTTCACCAACCTCTGTTTGTCAGTCCTACTGGTCTGTGATTGACATAACATTTTGGATGGTTGTCTGGATGTTGTCTGTGTGTGTTTTTGGGGTAAGCTGTGAATTGAATTGCCCTTCTTGGGATCAATAAAGTTGTCTGAATCTGAATCTGAATCTGAACAAATAACTAGTTTTAATTGTTTAAATGTGTCACTCTCCGTCTCTCAGGGTGATCCGCACCACCACCTATCTCCTTTACTGTCTCCACTGTAATGCCTGTCTATACTACTGGGGCTCTGCCTTCACAGGACTGGGATCAACCAAGTGGGTGTACAATGGCGAGGGCAACAGGTTGGTGGAATGAACGCATACACACACAAACCACACACACGACTGCTTTTTGGGGGGTTTCCGTTTTGATGATTAGGTTGGGAGTTTAAAGGGGGTTGACTGGTGCACAGTTGTGATAAAAAAGAAATTTCAGACCCAAAGGAGCAAAGTGAAGACCAATAAGGAACTCACTCTGCATTATATCTTCCTTGGTCTATTCTAGTTGCATCTGTTGACTTTTACTTTACATATTAAAACCCCTTCATGTTCATTTGAAGCCATTTTCTTGTTCTGTCTTTTTTCTAACGCCTCCTGTCTTTGTCTCTGCTCAGTTACATTCGCTGTTACTACTTTGCAGTGAAGACCCTGATCACCATCGGCGGTCTGCCGGACCCCACCACCCTGTTCGAGATTGTCTTCCAACTCATCAACTACTTTGTCGGAGTCTTTGCCTTCTCTATCATGATTGGACAGGTAGTTATATACTGTAAATACAATGGAGACATTTGTGCCTTCCTCATATATTTGAGGGGAGACACCCCAGGTAAAACCAAACAAATGTTTCATGCACTGGTCATTTTTTAGATTTTGGGCTATTTTGCTTCCATAACATGTCTGCTTTCAGACCAGCGGAAATAAAATGTTTATTTTATTTTCTGATTTATGGAGTGATACAAAGAGATATCCAAAAATTCCCTGTGTAAAACTTTTGACTCCAATATGTCAGATTACGCTTCTGGAAATGTATGCAAATTAGCGCAAATGTGTCAAGATAATGCCTCATTTGCAACATACATTTTCAGAAAACTTGTAATACAAAAAATATTTGCCTTAATGTAATCAACTGGGGAAGTTTCATGGTGGTATCTATTAGTTCATTTTTTACCCTATTCACCTGGGATGTCCTCCCCTTAACATTAAAAGCACCAGTGTGTTATTCTTATTATTATGCACTTCATGCAGCAACATGTTTTGTCTCTCAGATGCGTGATGTGGTTGGTGCAGCCACAGCAGGCCAGACCTACTACCGCACATGTATGGACAACACCATTAAATACATGTCCTCCTATCGCATCCCTAAAGACGTGCAGAACCGTGTCAAAACCTGGTACAACTACACCTGGCAATCACAAGGCATGCTGGGTAAGCAGAGCACTCTCTGTGCACACAGTCATATACTGTATATCTTATACATCTGACCTTTCAGTCGTGCTGTACCTCTCACTGTCTGCCTTCCAGATGAGCAGGAGCTGCTGACTCAGCTGCCAGATAAAATGCGTCTGGACATCGCCATAGACGTCAACTACTCCATTGTCAGCAAAGTCCCTCTTTTTCAGGTAGGAATTCCTAAAAAACACATGAAAAAAATATACTTAATAGAAAGAAAATCAGGCGTTGTTCAGTGAGTATCCCATCTGAATGAGAACAGTCTTTCTGCGAGACCCAGTTGTGTTGTAAAAGTAGTGCACTAGTCATATACAGATCAACAAGAAATCACTGTTATCACTTTTTTTGTCCTCCCTCTTGACAGGGTTGTGACAGACAGATGATCTTTGACATGCTGAAAAGCCTACGCTCTGTTGTCTACCTACCTGGGGATTACGTCTGCAAAAAGGTAAACTTGCCTGTGTTTTGTTTGTAGAAGACAAGAGTGTATGTGGCAACTTTTTGCCATTTGTATTGCTCTCTCCCTCTCATCATCTGTGCGGCCTCTCTATCTTTTCTCTTGCTCAGGGCGAGGTGGGTCGGGAGATGTACATCATAAAGGCAGGGGAGGTGCAGGTGGTTGGAGGACCGGATGGGAAGACGGTGTTTGTCACTCTCAGGGCAGGATCAGTCTTCGGAGAGATCAGGTGAAGAGATTTTTAAAAGGTGGTGTTGAGTGAAAACGTTTAAAAATGCCTACAACTCTGACAAATATTTTCACAGTTTGAGGTTTGGTTCTAATTAATTTTATGAATGAAATCCATACAACATTGATGAAAAAGTCTAACTGACCTCTGCTTTCCTGAAATTGAAATGTCAAACGTGGTGGAAAATGTCATTTTTCAACCATACTTTCTCTGATTGGCAGTTTGCTTGCAGTAGGCGGGGGTAACAGGCGCACAGCCAATGTAATCGCCCACGGATTCGCCAATCTCTTCATCCTCGACAAGAAAGACCTGAATGAGATCCTGGTACACTACCCCGAGTCCAAGAAACTGCTCCGCAAGAAGGCCAGGTTAGACATCAATGGCACTACACAATAGCAAATATCATTATGTTGAAACCACGATTAACAATTACTTTAAACACCGCTGTACTCGCTGCTTCGTATAGGTCCTGTACAGATGTATGTCCAACGGTACAGATGTAGTGGGGTCACCAGATCAAAACTGGACTTATACAGGAGCCTTGTTGCTGTGTCGCATGTTTGTAATTATTACTGAAGTCTGTTACTGTCTCAATCGCAGGAAGATGCTCACCAAGGGAAAGAAACCAGAGCCCAAAGAAGAGGCTAAGGATCCCCCTCAGGTAGCAGCCCCTGTTAGGCAGGAAACCCCCAAACTGCTGAGAGCAGCCCTGGAGATGACAGAGAAATCCTCTGGACTTAAAGGAGCTCTGGCTAAAGTCAAAGAGAAGACCAGCAAGTCCAGTGTCTCATTACAGGTAAACACACACCTGAACAAACCAAAGACTAAACATAATGCACATTCGGTAATGACAAGAAAGAGGGTATTCTCTTCTCTTCTCTTCCAGCCCTCCATCTCCTCCTCCCTGCCTCCTCCATCCCCTACCTCCAGCTCCGGACCTGACAGAGACGTGGACACGCCGTCGCCCGTCTCTACTAGCTCTGCACCGTTTCGCTCCGCCTCTGCATCACAGTGCCACGGTGACACAGATGAAAGGCTCGACGTGGACCAAAGAGAGGAGGGTGTCAGCGAGGTTGAAGGGAACGAGGGTGGGAAAAGGAAAGGAAAGAAGTCGTGATGATTATTTACTCAAGAACAAGGGAAGGAGGAGATCATAAAGTGAGAAATGGATGACAATCATAAAGAGGAGAGGGGAAATCGGGAGTGATCAAAGGGGAATTACGGGTTCGCTTTAAAGGGCAAGTGTGTAGGATATAGGGGGATCTATTAGCAGAAATGGAATATAACATTCATAACTAGGTTTTCATTAGTGTATGATCACCTGAAACTAAGAAACATGTTTTCGTTAGCTTAGAATGAGGGCGTTACATCTACATAGTGAGCGGGTCCTCTTCACGGAGTCCGCCATGCTTCTACAGTAGCCTAGAATGGACAAACCACACACTGGCCCTAGATAGAGCCTTTCACGTTTTTTACCATAGACTGTATATAAAGATGGATGACGCGTTCCCACTTCCTCTTACTGTACAAAAGTGAAGCCAAAATATCCTAAATACAGGCGCTGCCATCTTGAAATGTTGACGTCATTTGGAGCCAGAGTCTGCGTTATAGTGATCAGGCGGTGGAGCCGCGGCATCGAAGTCCCAACCATACACCCGCCCAAACCGATCGCGAGCCTAGCACGGCCGCAGCTTGTCAGCGAGAGAGACTCACAGCTGTCAATCGTGATGTCTGACCCCTTTTTTACAGCATCAAATAACTAATTAAAACCAAACTTATCAGAAAAATGAACACTTGAACAAACACCAGTGTGATAAGAACTGCCTAAAATGACAATAATCATCTTTGGGAAAAAAAAATATTTGACTTGTACTTTGACTTTTTAGTTTGGCCCATGTCCCATCCATTAACATGGAGGGGGCGGGATTTATGACCTATACTGCAGCCAGCCACCAGGGAGCAATCAAGATGTTTTGGCTTCTCTTTTGGGGAGCTGTCATGTCATCCATCTTTATATACAGTCTATGGTTTTTACGTTACGGGTATTCAATTGGTTGCAATCTGCAACCTCACCGCTACATGGCACTAAATCCTACACACTGGTCCTTTAAAGGGAAAATAGAGGAATAAACAATGCTGAGTATATCTGCTATAAATTGACAGAATGGTGAAATGAAAGAGAAAGGTGTTGTAAATGAGCCTGGACAAAACTGCCATGTCTTGATGTCAGCCTGATCTACTAGTGGGAGTTGTGTGGGACAGACTCATTGCAAAAATATCAAGGTAGTACTGTATTCCGCTCTCACCTATGACGCACTTACCCATTTTGTACATTATGGCCTTGTAGCCCACTATATTTTGCCACTTTTGTGTTTCACATCGTTTCCACCTCCAAACACTGAGTTAATCTTCATTAATCTCATTATTAGATCATCTAACGTATGTAGGAGCAAGCCATTCCTCGCCTTGTTACCGCCTCAGAATTCAAGCACACCTTCATCATCTACACTGAGTTTACTGAATTCAGTGTAGCTATAATGATGTGTGGGATGGCATAGGTGAGCCATAATCTAAGTGAACTTAGATCAGTCATTTCTACAGAACTGAACTTCTTGTCTTTCTAAAGACATACAAAACTGTTTTTGCTGTTGTTGTCTGCCGACTGTTAGATTCTTTTGTAAACTTGAAATAACGATTTGCCTTATATGTTTTATCCTTTACCTTTTTGTGTTGTGTTGGTGCGAGTAGCACTGCGGATGTTTTTACAAGTTGGTTTGAACAACAGCACAGACCTAGTAAAGCGGTATTTAAGGCTGTAACAACATGATCATCCATACTTCCATCATAACATATATTACAGGTAATGTTGACAAGTCAATGTTAAGTCATCCCATATTATTGTATATAGATTTTCAGTCTGTCTTTGACCATCATAGCTTTAAGCTTTGCAAGCACAAACGTCACTTAGCCTTGTATTACCTCAACACTGTATTTTACATGCTAATCAAAGCGATTAATATATCACTAATCACTAACTTAAAAATGTAGCCAATACACGTTATACCATTGCTTTACATATTTTACAACTGCAGTTAACATTTTTATGTTCGTGTTTTCTTTTGTTTGTTTTGTACAATAATGTAAATATATTTGTTTTTGGAAATTTAGATGAATCACACTTTCCTGTTAATGTAGAATCAGTGTCGTGACATGTACATACATTTTAATAATGCTAAATGTTTAATTTGTGCTGTAAATTTGTTTAGGATGCAGTGGTGACGTCAGATTTATTCTTTGATTATTGATACAGCCTCAGAAGACGGGCCCATAAACCAGCTAATCATACTGCCAGACAATCTGTAGAAAGGACTGTGATCAATGTTGTTTCTCCTTTATGGTTGGGTGCGTGTGTGTGTGTGCGTGCGTGTGTGTGCGTGTGTGTCTTAGTGTGGTGAGAGGGGAGAGATGAGTACACATTGAACTCAAATGCATATATGTATAATAATGCCCTTAACTAATGTATCCCTGTCTTCTGTGAATAAATTACCTGTTTCAGCATATTTTGTCCTGACTTTTATGTCTGACCTGCACCATTTAGGGTCAAAGCGCCTGACAAACAACTTGACAAACTGTGTGAGAAACCACAAACCAAAACTGCAAAAACTAAACAGGAAGCACAAAGATGATGTTCTGATTCACGGAATAATGTGGTTACGCCTACTGGTTCAACCAGCTAACCACAGTGCTGTTTTCGTCATTCAGCTATAGCTGTATAAACTAGGCCGATGTTTTTTTCTGTTAGTGTATTGATATGAACTAATTTGCAATGATGCTCTATCATTTAAATTTTGTATCAAACAGCCAACGACTTCTTGCTAATTTCTGTTTGAAGGAAAATACCAACGTAAACTTTCCAGTATCATACCGACACCAGTGGAAAACACAGTGGTGGGGGAAATACATCTTCCATTTATAGTCAAAGTAAAGGTACCATATACAGTCTATGAAAGGTACTAACCATAGGTACTAATTAACTTTGTGGAGGTTAGAAAATCACTGCAGTTAATGGAGACAGACGTAGGGGCGTGTCTCGAAGGTAAAGCACACATTTCAGAACTCTTGCGAGATGGTTAAGGTTAGTATAGGTAGTCCTCAGCAAGTCTCGCCAGAGTTTTTTGCAAGTTTTCGCAATTTGCGAGTTACCTTCCCATGGACACGACCAGGGAATGAAATTAGCACCTGCCACCTGCCAAATACAGGGTAAATGGCTGTGGCATGGAACAATTTCAGGTCACCTGCCACCATGGCAGATAGGTTTTCCTTATAATAAGAAATATTATATTAAGAATATTCAAGCCAAATAAAATTATTGGACGGGCTTACAGCCCTGCGACAGCAACAGATACTTGATTTTATTCTTTTTTTGTCAGAGCATTTGATTTATCGATTGCTGTCAGGGTGTAATGAGAATTTCAACAAATATAACAAAAAACGTTTTGAAAGAATATTACCAACTCTAGCTTTAAAGGTCCCATATTGTGCTCATTTTCAGGTTCATACTTGTATTTTGTGTTTCTACTAGAACATGTTTACATGCTGCAATGTTAAAAAAAAAAACTTTATTTTCCTCATACTGTCTGCCTGAATATACCTGTATTTACCCTCTGTCTGAAACACTCCGTTTTAGTGCATTTCAACGGAATTGCAACAGAATTGCATTGCTTGGCAACAGCTTGGGTCCATGTGTACTTCCTGTAAGCTGATGTCATTCACATACACTGCAACCAGGAATAAACTGGGACACATTTAGAATGTTTACATTTAAAACCGTGTAATGGTCTAAATATTGTAGATTTGTGACATCACAAATGGACAGAAATCCTAACGGCTTGTTTCATAATAAAAAAGACAGGAAAATCTTACTTTTTTACAATATGGGACCTTTAAGGTTACGTGATATATTCCATATTTCTACTGTCTTAACAAATCTAAAGCGTTCTACATAGATTTCAAAAGTGGCAGACAAAAATATTGAGTGCCTGGTAGAAGTTTTCAGTGGCAGGTGAGGAAAAAACTTAGCTTCAGACCCTGGACACGACCCAGAGACAGGGGGAAAACCCCATTTCCCATAATGCTCCGCCCTCCTGACGTCAGTGTTTTCTCGCCGGTCAGCTGATCCAGCTGAAGTCAGCCTGAATCCTCCAGTCTGTGGTGGAGCAGCAGGTTACTGTGTAAAGTAGCTTACAGTGAGATGACAGCAGGCTACACAGCTCTTCACCGGCTTCCATTGATCTGAAATTGGTTATTTTATTAATCAGTTTAACGGATAAGAATGATAGGAGTCATGTTTCCCGTCGCTTAGCAGCTTTTAGTTTATTAGTGAAGAGCCACAGCTTGTTAACTTGTGCAGCTCGCTAGCTAATGAAGGGCTAACTGAGTCTCTGGTGATGGTCTGAAGTTCTCTATGTGACGAAGGAGACGCTGAGATGGATCCCTGCAGCGGAGAGGACATCATAGAGACACCTGAGCTGCCTCTGGAGGTGAGCTCATGTCACCTTATTGGTTAAAAGAAGAAGAAGAAGAAGCTAGAACAGTTGTTGTTGTTTACAGAAACACATAATACCCTCCTGAGACCCGGATGGAAAACAAGTTTACATTTATTTTTTTTATTTTTTTTACATAGTTTAAGTAATTATGATGAATGAAACATTTCACTTTTTTTTTTTTTTTTTTTGCAATAATGTTATTATTATTTTTTTATAATGTCCCTTGTAGTGAGGGTCAATCTTCTCCACAAAAAAAGTACATTTCATTCATTCTTTCTCACTGTGCAATATCATTTTCCACTTGTGCAATTTTGTTAATAGTCTGTTTACTGTCAATACTTTACATACTGCTCCTATTTTATACTTCCTTCTATTTAAATGGTTCATATTTTGTTACACTTTGTTTAGCTCTTTTTATTCTGTGTTAGCTGATGCATCTTGTTTTTTTGCATTATCCCCTTCGCTGCTGTACACTGCTAATGTCCCCTCTGCGGGACTAATAAAGGAATATCTTATCTTATCTTATTACAAGGCTCTATGTGGTAATGATAAAATAATGTTTTTCTTTTTAATTCTTTCTCGGAAACAAATGTAAAACATTTTGTATAACCTGCTCTACTGCCTGGCTGTCTTCCTCCTCCTTATCTCCTGACAGCTGACAATGTCTGACTCTCTCCCAATCATTTATTAGAAAAAACCTTTTCTGCCTCACTCTCTGTTTCCTGAAGTACAGTTGAAAATGAGAAGAAGCAAGTCCCACTGTCTCCTGCAAAGGACATGGGTTAAAATGTGTATTTTGAAAGGCTTAAACACACACTTCTAAAACTTTAATATAATATAGTTAAAACAACATCCCTCTGAAGAACAGAAACAATATGTATTTATAAATTTGACCACTTGACCCCCTTAATGCCATTTACTGCATTCCCGCCATTATGAAACAAGATGTGGCCATACCCACGTGTGTTACATCACTGGAAAGTCCAGGGTGTGCTTTTCACAGTACATTAGGATTCAGATAAACTGCATGCATGTTGTTTGACATAAAGGCCTCAGTGTCATGTCCTCCACAGAGGACAAATTGAATTGCTGGGTCTCAGGAGGCACCATTAGAGCCACAATGTCATGACATACTGCTCTTGTTAAAGGACAAAACGTAATTCAGTCATACAGTATGCTGTCATTTGAGTTAATAAAAGGCTGTCAGGTGACCCTGCGGTGGATTTTTCTCTTCCAGGATCAACACACTTCTAACGCTGTATTTCTATCCCCTTGCTGTAGATCATAGTTTACATCCTGAGCTTTCTTCACACCTCAGACAGGAAGGAAGCCTCGCTGGTCTGCCGCAGCTGGTGCTATGCCAGTCAGGACTTGCACTTTCAGGTAATTTGCTTCAGAGCAAAATACATGATAAATCTGCATTATAAATATTCTAATATTTATTATACTTACACTACAGAAGGTGTAGACACACAGCGTTGACTACTTGATTGTGGAACTATGCTTGAGGGCAGAGTAAACCCATGCTACCTCTCATTTTGTTTCTCTTTGTGCAGAAGAACGTCACCTTCTGCTTCCCGGCTTCAGCCTCGTCCCTGGAGCTGATCAGGGGTCTGGGCGGAAAGTCACGCTGCAGTCTGATTATCAGCCAGCTCGATGGGTTCAGTATGTCCAGATCACTGCTTCTGGAGGTGCAGTATGCTGTTACTATTAAAAACACTTCACTACGTGGGTCAGCATGAGTGCGGATAGTTACTGTCTACACACTTATTGAGATTCTCAGGTCTTTTCATAGCTGAACATAACTTAAATCATTTTAGATATTCCTGTAAAATGTTCCAATTGCCAAAGCTTCAATTTAAAGGTGCAGTGTGTAGGATTTGGCGGCATCTTGCAGATTTGCAACCAAATGAAACTTCTCCGTAGTGCCAAGCGTGTAGAAGAACTACGTTGGCCGACGCAAAAACGCGAATGGCCCTATTTAGAGCCAGTGTTTGGTTTGTCCGTTCTGGGCTGCTGTAGAAACATGGCGGCCGTTTGGGAAGACCGCTCCCTATGTAGATATAAACTGCTCATTATAAGGTAACAAAAACACAACAATTCTTAGTTTCAGGCAATTTATACACTAAAGAAAACAAACTTACCCCCCTAAATGCTGCACACTGTTCCTTTAAGAATATGTTGAACTGAACTATTAGTCATTTTACTGAAGACACCTGAAGCTCTTCATGAATCCAAAAAAAACAACCTCTTTATGGTACCTCGAGGCCAAACAAGACAAATTGGAAGTAGAAGTGGATGGGTGAAATATATAATTTGGCAGTATTTTTGATTGCCTGTGTTTAAAAGTACAGTTTGTAGAATTTGGCAGCATGTAGTGGTGAGGTTGGAGATTGCTACCAACTGAGTACCTCTCCGCTCACTCCTCCCTTTCCAACACTGTGGTAACGTGAGCTGCCGAGTGCAAAACCGTGCTAACGCCGTTCGCCTCGCTCAGAGGTCATCCTTACCATATTAACACTACTTTAGGAGCAACGGATGTCAGACGGTGGCTGCCAGGACCACGGTTTTGCACTCGGCAGCTCACGTTACTACAGTTTCACAAACGTGATATACAGTGGCCTTCAGGTAACGTCAAAATGTGAAAGGTTCTCGCTAGAGTCAGAGTTTGGTTTGTTAGAAACATTGCGGACTCCGTGAAGACGACCCGCTCCCTATGTAGATATAGACGGCTCATTCTAAGCTAAAAAAAACACCACGATTCTTAGTTTAAGATGATTATACACCAATGAAAACATAGTTATGAATATCATTATATACCATTTCTGCTAATAGATCCCCTGAAATGTTACACACTGTTCCTTTAAATATGTCTTCTCTCTGTACTAAAACAGTAGTTTAATTGTAGAAATGATATAGCGGCTGTCATGTGAATTAGCAAGGTGATTACACTTCAAATGATCACACGCTTCGTTGTGGGTCCAGAGAATTCCCCCACCTCGAGGGCTTACGAAAGCCTTTTGAAGAGATCTGAGCAAACCCAAGTTGCGTGGATTTTATTCGACTCAGAAACGGATCATCATCAGGCTGGAAAAGAGTTCTCCCCTCCTGAAAGGCAAACCCTGTAGTCAGCCAGGAACAAGAATTGTGCATTGTCTCGAGTATTTGCATGGTATCGCTCTTATCATTTAGATTTCCCGTCAAACTGACCAGTATTTAGTAGAGTCATAATTAAACAGGCTGTGGTCCAAAGTTCAGAGCAGCTGCAGGAGTAACTGCAGAATTCACTCTCATTGACCCTTATCGCTCTGTTAGAAACGTGTGTGTGTTTGTATTTGGGTGTGAACATGCAAGCATTGAATTTCCCGTTAAAGATTTTGTGGACTACTACCAAGCTGTAAAACCTCAACCACCGCCTAGAAAGATAAGGACAAAGTCTAATCTTTGATTTAGCATGTGAATGTTGAAGTTGGATTATTTTAGGAAATCTGGTGCTGCTATAACCATCACACACTGTTCATGTGTCATACTTTATGACATGGAAGCAGCAAGTTGTGAAATGAACCACAATGCCCACTCATTCCTCCTGACCTCCTGATGAGATACAACTTTATTTTCCGTTCACATGAAAATTTGCCTTGCATCACATGCTCCAAACATCACCAGAATAACATAAAAACATAAACATAACACAACACAAAAAACATCTGCCAGGCCACTCCATTGCTTCCATATTTGCTTTACTCCAATCGGTTTCTTTATTTTCTCTTTGGATTCTCATAATTTCTTCTCTCTGTCTCTTTTTGTCTTTCTCCCTCTTCAGGTGGGTCTGTGCTTGGGCTCTAAGTTGGAGAGCTTGTCCCTGCCTGGTAGCAGCGTAACAGAGGCCTCTCTGCTGGCCCTCCTTCCTCGCCTCACCTCCCTCCGCCGGCTGGACCTCAGAGGCCTGGACAGCCTCTTCATGTCCGGGGCTTTCCTCTCCAGGGAGGACCACAGACAGCAGGTAATATATACAATATTATATAATAGTGAGATGGTGGGCTGAGGTCAATCATTGTTTCAATAAGAGCTGACCGTCCTGCCAACATGTCTTGACCATAGACTGTATATAAAGATGGACGACGCTTCTCCACTTCCGCCCACTGTACAAAAGTGAAGCCGAAATATCCCGGATACGGGAGCTGCTCTCCTGAGATTTTGGCATCATTTAGAGCCAGAGTCTGTGAAGTAGTGATCGGGGGGGGGGGCTGAAGCCACAGTATCGAGGTCCCGCCCACACACTAGCCTGAGCCAATCACGAGCCAAGCACGCCCGCAGCTTGTTAGTGTGAGCCACCTAGCTGCTAAGTACTATACTGCATATACTATACTACCTACTGTATACTGCAACTCAACAAATAACCATAATATCTCTATAACTACATTTATGATCAAATTGACACATGTTCTATTACACAGACTCGTGGCGGTTATGGAAAGTTAAAGTTACATCTGATCGTGACTACTTCACTCAGAGCAGCTGTCAATCACAGTTGTCAATCCTGACGTCTCAGACCCTTTTTTATAGCTTCAAATAACTAATTAAAACCAAACTTATCAGAAAAAATTAACACTTGAACATACATCAGCGTGATAAGAACTACCTAAAATGACAGAAACCATCTTTGGGACTCTTTGTACGTTGACTTTTTAGTTTGTCCCATCCACTAACATTGAGGGGGCGGGATTTACTGCAGCCCCTCTGGCTACTGAGACACTACAAATGCAAAGAACAAAGATTGTCAGTGTGGTTTGACACACAGTCAAAACACAGTAACTACATATTTGGTCAAATTGAGTTTGGTGAAGTAGTGCCTTACTTTTCTTAAGGGGACCAAACCTTTTCAGCATTGGTGAGGTTATAGCAATGATGCATTCCTAGTAACAACTAATGAAAAACTGTAACTAATATTGTACTGTAGTATGTAAAAAGGAGGTAACAATTAGCTTTCCCAGCTTTCTTATTTACTGGTTAATTCCTACAAGTTGTACGTCACTATACAGCCCCCATGAAGCTACACTGGTGGAGGAAGTGTGATAGTATTACATCACCTGACATAGAGTGTTTGCTCATTAGTTCACTAATGTAATTGCATGGAGAAATAAAGTTTACCCTAAATAAATACGCCAGACAATTATATAATTTTCTGTGAAAACAATGTAAAAATGGTATTTGCACTAACTAATTGCACTCTGCACGGCTGTGTAAATCTTAAAGCTGTAACAGAGAGACATTTGCTAAAGCTAACGTAACTACTTAGCAGAGCAAATGAAGTTCTTACAGTAGTTTTATGGTCAGTGATTATAAATGTAATCACGAGGGTGACTGATGGACATTCCCCTCACTATTACAGTGGAAAAATGTGGCTTAACCTTTCACACTAATACCACACTGTACATCTTTATTGTCAATGTGTTTCCACAGCTTTATTGTTTGTCCACTTGTAGTAATGCTCCAAATTCAGGTCAAACTCCATTTTCTTGTTCCAGTTCCGGCCTTTTGTGTATCTTACTGTAAACTGTCACCACTGGTTGTGTTATTTTATATATTATATATATACTTGAACAAATGTCTCTTTATCTTGTTCCAGGTCAGGTCAGCTCTGTCTGGTCTGGAGGAGCTGGATCTGTCCGACCTGCGCTACCTCTCCGACCTCACCTTCAACCGGCTCACCGGCTGTACCCCGCGCCTCCGCCGCCTCTCGCTGGCCGGCTGCCATATTGCCTTCGAGTTCGACCCGTATCGAGGGTGCCCGGTGGGAGCCGTTAAGGATTCGTCAGCATTGCTGTCACTGAGGAACTTGCGGAGGTTGTTAACGGAGCAGAAATCCACCGTCGTAGCTCTGGACCTCAGCAGAACCTCTATCACCCCTGAGTCACTACGCACTATTGCACAGGTCAGGATGCCTTTGCTCCCTGCAACTGCTTGAACAGCCAGGAATGATTCTTCACAAATGAAACTGCTTGAGTCCTATCTCTGTACCTTTATGCAGAGACAATAATCTTCTTTTCCTGATTTTAGTGTGTCCTTCAAGAGTTTCAATTGCTCATAAAAGACACATTTTTGACACAATTTCTTGATATTCCTTCTGTTTCAGGTTCAGGATTTGCTCTTAGAGGAACTGTGTCTGCACGGCTGTAAGGAGCTGACCGACTACTCAATGGAGGCTCTGGTGAAGCACCAGCCGAGCCTCCAGAGACTGGACATCGGCGCCTGCACTGAGCTGACCAGCAGGTCTGTAGAGGCTGTATCACAGGGCCTGAAGTCATTGACACACCTCTCCTTGTCCCGCAATTGGAGGATCACTGAAAAAGGTGCGTGTAGTATATTTTTTGTTTTTGTGTGTATCATAGACTTGATGATCAATTTGTAAATATAGCAAAACTGAAAGTCTTAACGCTTTGCTTAGAAGGCTTTAGAAGCCAGTGTTCATTACAGCCTACAAACATTAGAGTTGAGTCAACAGCTACTGTTAAGAGCCTAATCAAAACTGAATTAAAAACTAAATGCTGTATCCTGTTGGTCGAACTCGAGGCTTCAAAACGGCAGTCCACAAACCATTGAGTGACATCCCGGTGACTGCTTCCACTTCTTATATACAGTGTATGTTTGGGATTTATCTATGTCATGAAATTTATATAAAAATAGAATGTTTTCCTCTGGCCAGGGGATAAATGGACTTGCATTTATTTAGCGCTTTTTTCTAGTGTTCCGACCACTCAAAGCGCTTTACACTACATGTCAGCATTCATCCATTCACACACACATTCACACACACATTCATACAGCAGAGGCTGCCATGCACATTAGGATGTAATCTAAATACTCATTCATATACCGATGGCTATGCCTTCGGGAGCAATTTGGGGTTTAACTGTCTTGCTCAAGGACACATCGACATTTGACCTCGAGCAGCCGGGGATCGGTTTACCTTACGACGTGCCTGCTCTACCCTCTGAGCCACAGCTGTCAACTCCTGTCCCATACATCCACTTGTGTCGTCCACAGGCCTCGCTGACCTTCTGTCTGTGCCGTCCCTGACTAGTCTGGATCTGTCTCAGTGTCTGCACATCAGTGGAACAGAGATAGTTAAAGGCCTGACGGGATCCCGTGCTGCCAGAGCACAGCTGGAGACACTCAACCTCAAGAGCTGCACCTACATAAGGGTCAGTCGGGTTGTTTGTACAGTATGTGTGTGTTAACGTGTGTCTGTGTGAAAATATATGGAAACAAATGTTCTTCTCCCTCCTCTCTCCTCAGGATCTTGCGGTTTACTCTCTCACCCAGCTTCTTGGGGATACTCTCCGTGAGCTAGACTTGACGTCGTGTGTCAACGTGACGGACCTGTCCGTGCGCGCTATAGCCACGTACCTGCAGAAGCTGGTAGTTCTGCGGCTCGGCTGGTGTAAAGAAGTCACAGACTGGGGTCTGCTGGGGATGGTGGAAATAACCAAATGTGAGCCGGACGAAGTGATGGTGAGAACCACAGATGTGTTTGCAGCACCTGTAGTTTTAGTAGTAAAAGTGTCATAGCTGTTATATTAATGTACTTATTTCAACAGGTAGACAAGGGTCCCAGGTTCACCCGGACCTTCGGCAACATGGGTTTCTTCAAGCCTCCTCGTTTGTCGTTTGAGGAGCGACCCAAGCTGGTGACACAGAATGACCTGCAGCAGTTCAAACAGCAGGCTGGAGCTTCATTTCTAGCTCTTAGCAGGCTGCAGGAGCTGGACCTCTCCGCCTGCCCCAAACTCACGGACAGCAGCATCACACAGGTGGGAGGCTGAGGAGAGGCAAATGTTTCTGCTTGCAGCAGGAATGCAGAATATTTGAAAAAAAGAAAAGAAATCAGGAGTTAATACTGTCTCTCCTCTCCTCAGGTGGTGCATTACCCAGACCTTCGCCGTCTGTCCCTCTCCATGCTGCCGGAGATCACTGATGCCAGCTTGGCGTCAGTAGCCTGGCACTGCCGCAGCCTCACCAGCCTGGCGCTCAGCCACTGCCCGGGTATCAGTGACCGTGGAGTGGCACAAGCTGCACCGTACCTGCACAGGCTGCAGCATCTCTACCTCTCCTGTTGTAATAACATCACTGACAGGTGAGTGGCACACAACTCCACGTCTACTGGTAGGGTTTTTCCATACACATACTGGCTAGGCTCGACTCGGTTTGACTAGGCACGGCAGGGATTTGCATCTCCATTACAACAGGGCTACCCGCTTGAAGGTACGTGTATGTAGTGGTCAAAAGAGTGACTGTAAAACAGTGGATGAATAAATTGAATTTCCTATATTCTTCACAATAAAAGTCCCGTTATTTTTGCTGCTTGTTCTCTTCCTCTCTGCAGTAATAGATTTGTTGTTTTTTTAAGAATAACAAAGCATCGCTAATTCAGAGATAAACATTTCATTTCCTAAAAATTCTTCACAATAAAAGTTCCCCATTATTTTGTTATTCAAAAGCTTTTATTATGAAGCAGCAAAATAAGGAAATGTTGGGTTTTCATCTGCAGCAACTTTTTTTTCCATTTTATTTTATTCACAAGATTAATTTACCAACAGTAAAGCATTATCATCATTACAATAACAGATATCACACTAGACATAAAACATTTACAAAGACAATAAAATAAAAAAATAAGTAAATAAATTTAAAAAAGCACAACATAAATTAACAAGGTTTAAAAAAAAAGGGTATTAAGCAATCATTAGTTATAGGGTCAAATCATTTTTTAAGTAATATAAAGAGGTCTTTGGCATATTTTGATTTCATTCATTTCAGGGATTTAATAAAGAGTTGATTTTTTTGTTTTGTTTTCAGCAGCAATTTAACACAAGTTCTGTAACTTGCTGCTGGAAGCAAAACAGTAAAAGGAGGAGAGAAGCTAAACCTCAAACCACAGAGATTCGGTTACAACCTACAAAAGTAGCCTACTAAGAGATAAGCACACGAAGACTTTTAAAAACGTCCCTCTGGTGTCCTGAACAAAGTTGAGTCTTGCTCGCAACCAGCTCGCCACACACGCTTGTTTGAGGGAGATTAGGGGGGTCGTCACGTGTTGGCTGCGAGGCTGAGACGTCACTGCAATCCGTTTGGATGCGGGTCGGGTGCACATTGGCCCAACTCCGGAGATGGTCAATCTCAGGTGCGGCGCAGCACGCTAAAGCTGATAATGTAAATCAGCGTGGTATGGTTTGACTCGGCGCGGCCAAAAGTGCCAATGGAAAAGCCCTATGTATCTGTAGCCCCAGATTTAAGGATGAATTCCTGATCTCTTGACCTTTGAACCCCGCAGATCCTTGTTCCTTCTGGTGCAGCACTGCAACCGTCTGCAAACACTCGACATCTCGAGGTGCAAAAACATCTCCGCAACAGCCGTGGACCTCCTTCAATCACAGCTGCCCTTCTTGGAAAATGTCCACTACAAATTCATAGGTGGGGCTGATCTCATCCTTCCACTCTGACTGACTGACTGACTGACTGAATGTCCTGGATGACCGCTGGTCCTTTTCAATAACAAAAACCTGCTGACCAAAGACTGCTCCGTGAGTTGGGCTTTTGCACAGTTCAGCAATTTGCACAAGAACTGAAGGAAATGTAAGTGATCTTCTAAAAGTGTCAGTCAGTGTGAGACAGGTACCACTTGTATAAAACTAATGTCTGTAATGACTGAAAAGACACGCAACCTAACCATAATATTAACCGTTTAGTCCAAGGAGGGAAAAGTTTGGATGTAATGTTAATGTCCAGTTTATGTGATGCATCATCACTGAGGGCACAGATTTATTCTAAGTCTATGTACAATTGTTAAAAACCAAGAGAAACCCTGAAAACTGACACACAGTAAGAAGAAAATATCGTCACAGTATCTCATTATAATGAGAATGTGAATTGTTGACTGACTGCACATTTGTTTTTAGGAGACAGGTGTCGCCCAAACAAGAGACTTTGCTTGTTGTTTTAATTGTCTTGAAGTAACAAGGTGTTTTTATCTACGTGAAAAGGTAAACAGTATCTCAGAAAATACTTTCATAGCTGAAGGTTAGGCAAAAAAACTAAATGAAAGAAGCTGTCCCATAAGAAATAATGTTAAGATTGAAAGTACATGTCTTATAATATATAATGTATATATTTAAACATTTTGAACTAATGTAACTAAAATTGGAAGATAAGCTGTGGACTAAATTCTTACATTTGACTCTTTTTGCTTAACACGAGAAACAAATGTCTATTATTTTGAGAAGTAAAGGAAGGTAAGACTTCATTTGGATGCTCATCCTGTATAGCTTTGTTGACAGTGCTTTTGATTTTCTTGATAATTTATTTTTTTAACAACCCAAATAGGAGAAATATTTTTTCTAACAATGACCGCTCTGTGTTGCTAAAGTAGAAGTAAAGATGGATATATAAGACTGAGGGCACAACACCGCTACCTACTTAACTGTCATGTTTCACCTATTGCTTGGATTTAGTTTAACTTTGCAGTGCCGTGATATCTGCCCTACACCTCAAATCAATATGAATATCAAAATATGTATTTATTATAAAACTAGCCTTTAAATACAAAGTTGTTGAAATTTCAATTTAAGAAACATATACAAAAACAATAAAGGTGGTGCAGTAAAGCAAAATGTGTAAAGTGAGGAGTAAAATACTTTTTTTTCTCCACGTTAATATGTAATTAAGTACGCAAAAATAAATCGCTTTTATACTTTTAAAGATATATAAAAATTTAATTTTAACTCCATTAAACCCCATGAAGCTCAAGATTTCAAAATGTATCTCCACTGACAATGTTTAAACTAGACACTTCAAGCGCCACTATAATAGATATCGTTAGCACTTTTAAAGATTTTATACAGATTTTTGAAATTCTTTTAATTTTTCTTAAGTTATTTTCATTTCCATACTTTACTTTGCTACAGCTTATAAGATAAGCAGTATAATAAATAAATAAATTAAAAAAAATTGCAAATGTAATCAGATACAAACATCCATACCTTTATTTATATCTCAGACAAGACTGACTCCATACTAACACACTTCATGATGGTTTTAAATCGCTCTGAGGTTTAAGCCATTTTCCCTATTTTTGTTCCGCCTGCTCTCCTTCTGTAATAATGCATGTAGAACCTCAACACTGTAATGCACAATCATGTTATTTACATCTCCTTTTTCAGGACAAACTGGGCTATCAGAATACATACGCTACAGTGATGTCACATGAATGTATGAATGGTTACATCACCATAAATACAAAACTAGAAATCTCAATCTTGCTCTGAGGCAAAGGTGAATGACGGGAAGCGATTTATTTTGCATGCTCTCTTTCAGAAGATGGAGACTGCCTTTTTTGGAAATGTCTTTTCCTTTAGAGCATGTGCCTGCCTTCGTTTAACCATTCAAAGTTCCTTTGAAAACTGCCAGCGTTATCCGATGTGACAAGCATGTAGTCAGAATTGAGTCTCAGATTTGAAGGAATTTATTGAAAAATCCCACAAACAGCAGACAAATCAGGTCACATTTCTCAATGAAAATCTGTGGACATTTGCTGTTATTACTGGATACTAGAAGCATAGAAGCAAACTGTTGTGTGTGTACTCTCTCCGTTTGTTGTCTCCACTAACCACTGTAGCCTAATTAGAAACCATATCCCTTTATACTGCCGTATGTCTGCTGCACTACGCCAGAGGGAGAATTATAGACTGTAAAGATGAAAAATCAATGATGAAAGATGCTGATTTTTATAAATAAACCGCAAAACATCACACATGCCTGTTTTTTCTCAGTGTAAATCAATCTGTTTATTCATGTGAAGTCACCCAAAGCATGTGATTCAAAGTGGATATCATGTGTATCAGGAATGCACTGCAGAGAACAGTCGAGAATGTGCTTAAATCAAATAACCCTGTGCCAAAAAAAAACAGTCAAACACACAGCGTAATATACTGTAGACCTCTGTCAGTTATTGAGTAGCTGCTTCGAGTGTCAGCGTTGAGTGCTAGGTGAGTCGGAGTGTAGCATGTGACCTCCATCATATTATAATAGTACCTTGTATAAAATTGATCAGTTTCAGGATCTGATCCAAGACAGTTGAGAAAAACTGATTGCATACTGTAGCATACAGATATACAGGGATGATTGCTAGCTGGATATAAAACTTGTCACAAGTTTTTCTCATTATAAAACTTGATTATTGCAAAGGTACAGTTGCCTATTGTTAAAAACAAACAGAAAAAGTCAGCTTGGTACCTATAAAAAAAATAAAAATTGTGTCAGCATCTCTGCTCCACAGTAATCATATCGAGCCGCTGGGATCCGTACCAAGGCCAGTACCAACATTAGGTATATTTAAGCAAAATAGTGTCCAACACTAGAAACATACTGCATTTGTCTTTGTACCACATCTTGAGTAAGCACTGTGTTCTAGTTAATGCCCATTTTGGAAAAAAAGCAACAGAAAAGAAAATTTAACAAATGAGCACAACCTCGCACACAGGAATATTCCACGTATCGTACATAGTTTTACATATATTTAGAAATATAAAATGATGATTACGAAACAAAAATGAAAGTACCATTACTTGAGTGGCTGTATTGTATAAGAGGAATTTCATTTTGCCAAGTTGTTTTTGGAGTTGGTGTTGAAGTCTCCAGACAGCTGAGGAGGAATCATGAACAGAGAGACGGAACTGAAGAGATTTCTCTCCCAGATCATCTGCAGCATTAGTATCGTTCAATAGCCATTTGGCAGCAGTTCACACCCACAACCACTATTGTAGTTTCCACAGGTTTTCTCCTGTTCATTGTTTCACTTGGATGTCCAGAACATCATCAACATCTAATGTTATAAATCTGTGTAATAGGAATAAGTGCATGGATGCACAGGTCAGATCTCATCACACACACGCCTCTTTTTGCAGACGCACACACACACATATATATATATATATATATATTTACACGTTCACACGTCCTGGTTGCACTACAGCGAATGCACACACACACACACACACACACACACACACTCTACTGCTCAGTCTGGCTGAAGTCGTAGCAGAAGTTATAGTTGCTCGGCGGTTTGGGGACGACCGGCGCGCTGTCGGGGATGGAGACGTTCTCCAGGTCCAGGAGGCGGAGCTTAATCTCCATAGAGAGCAGGATCTCCAGTTCGCTGCGCATGGATTCACTGCTCATCTCGCGGCCCAGGAGAACACTCAGTCCATCTGTCCACAGGCAGAACTGACACAGAGAGGAAGCCAGTGAGTAGACGGTTTATAGTTATAATGCAAGCAGAAAAAAATGTGATTAAAAGAGGAGAACGTTCAGAGACTTACATCAGTTCTGGAGGGGGCGATGAAGTTCAGGCTGTACTCTTCTACGTCGTATGCGATGCTAAATGCCAGGTCCAGAACCTCCTACAGTGAGGGAACACACATACAAAGACAGTGAGATGTGAGCATAACAAGCAGGAGCGCATAAGAGCGGGATTGCTGCTGACCTTGTTCTGTTTGCCCTTGTTCTCCTTCATGTGAGGACAGTCTTTACCCGTCAGCAAGCCTTTGATATCTGCAACTGGAACTGAAGAAAGGGGGGAAATAGAGAGAAAAAGAGTATTAGTAATCAGGTTAATTTAGAGCAAATAAATAAATCAGGGCTTTTTTTATTAATCCAAGCACAGAAAAGTTGCTAATCTTTACATCTACCAGGCCCCAGCCCAGCTTCAACTCACTCTTCTCTTGCAGGTTTTCAATTGTGGGGTCCGTGTCTTCCTCCACATCACCGTAGTGAAGCATTTTGTGATTGGGCGACAAGCGGCAGTACCACAGTTTATCTGAAAGGAACAGACCATCAGAGAGGTTAGAGGGACAAGACACAGTCTACTGTTTTTTAAGGGTGTGTGTGTGTGTGTGTGTGCTTTCTCACCCTGTCTGCGTCGGCTGCTAATCTTCCTGAACTGTGTTCCTTGACACAGCCTGTTGAGTCTCTGCTGGCGGATCAACTCGAGCAGCTCTGGCTTCAGGCGCTCTTTGAGCTCACTGGAAAGAAAATCACACACACAAACACGCTGCTTCGTCACATGGTATCAGCAGCCTCTTTATTATAAAGGAACTCACAAGCAAACCGAAGTGAAGACAAAACAAAAACTGAGCACAAGACGTGTTGTTTAGTGACAAACAGCAGCATAAGAAACAACAGCATAGCTGCTGACCGGTCAGCTGGTTCCATGGGGGTGGAAACTATCTCAAGGGTCATCAATACAGCAGCTGATCAGGTTTGGCTATAGAGACACTGTGTTGCTTTACTCTTTCTAAATTTAAAAAAAACAATTTGAATGACAAGATTGTGAACCCGTTAACTGTCATTTTTCTTTAGGACCATGGAGCCAAAATTGCTTCAAGAATTCCACATAAATAACCAAACCATGGAAACCAAAGCCCCGTTTCGAACATAGTCTGTATATAAGAAATGGACGTAGTCACCGTGACATCACCCATTGGTCTATGAAGCCTTGAGTCTGGCATTTTAGCCATCATTATCTTGGCTTTTGGCTGTCGCCATCTTGAGTTTTTGTAACCAGGAGTGACACTAGAAGGTGGAGCTAAGTACAACAAAAAGCTGAATAAGACATTTTTAGGCAAAATGTTACAATTAACTTTCATGAACTGAAAACACACTGTGAAAGGGTTAAAGTTCTAAGGCGAAAACGCGGACAACGTCGTGGCAGTTACTGGTCAATCACAAAGTAGCCACGCTTTAAAGCATACCCTGCTTTATCGTCTATTTCACTTTCCTCCGGAACTAAGAACCTTTTGAGGAACTCATTGCGTTTTGCTCGCGGGGAACCGGGGTCTAAATTAAGTTCCGGGGACATTTTCCGAGGATATTTTACCCCCCAAAAAAGGGGTCGGGGGTAGTACTTTCTGAAAGCACAGGAACTTTCGGGGTGGGGTTTGCAGACATGACCGTCGCTGATTGGTGAAACACGCACACAGCGCTGCTGCTTCCACTGTTTCACTGTAAAACAAGGAAGTACTCTAGTATCGATCTAGGACCATTTCAGGATTATCCTTGTTTGTTAACATAAAAAGTAAAGTTAGGCTTTGCTGTCGGCGTCCTGACTCATTTTAAAAAAAGACAAAGAGAGAGAGCGATCACGCGAGCGTGTTTTTAGATGAAAAAGGCGGTTGTGTTGCTTTTTCATATGTCAGTGGACTAATTTGCCTAATCTTTCCAGGTCTTTAGACCACTATGGAAACACAGCAGGCTGAAGGAACCTTTTAGTTTATTAAAAATTTGTCCCGGGACTAAAATTTCCAAGAACTTCTTGATGAAAACCTGGCTAACCTGACATCTTCTGCCATGCGGCTGAAACAAAGTAATCATATAAGGTGACACGTGTAAATGGTTTCAAAGAACACTGGTATCTAGTCTTGAAACTCACAGTACGGGTGGAGCAAGAGTCTCCTCTTGGTGCAGTCGTTCTGTCTGCCGCAGCTTGAGGATCTCGCTGTAGTTGAGGGCGTTGACTTTGTTCTTGAAGAGCTCCAGGGAGGTCGGCTTACTGGACAACGTCCTGGTGATCTGCTCCCTCACCACCTGCATCACCTGGAGACGGAGACACGGAGACAGAGACAGGTTACACACTGTAGGCTGGAGAACTGTGTACTGGCTCCTGTGTTAGATGGGAGGGATGAGCGATAAGGACAGGCGTTGGAGTAAATGTTTAGTTGAATTTAGTTGATTTGTATTCATATTTGGGCTGTTTCCCATTCAGCTCTGCCACAATAACAATTCCCCTTGTTTCAGAGACGCCTTTGGGTTGTAGTGATCCTCAAAAAGACAGCTTCTGTATGAGGATAAGTGGTAAGACTCACTTGTGCACATCATCAGAAGAAGAAAAGAGCAACGTGGTTTTGTGGGTGGCTCTCGACACAGACAAAATACTCAACCTCAAAGTTTGCTTTTGTTGTTTCATCACAGATACTGTTCCCACGGCCAAGAATTAACTTCCATGCTCAAGTTTGCAGAAGTTCCGCTTTGTGTTGAGCCATGTTACAGGCAGCCAATCAGGAGCCTGTTTACTTTGATTTGCTCGAACTAAAAAGAGCGTACGGTAAGGACAAAGTTGTGACCAAGAAAAGAAGAATTTACCTCGCACCAACAAAATGACAGAAACACAGGAAATACATGAGTATTTGATATGAGCCATTTAAGTTGACAATATAAAAGCCCCTATGACTATGACCTTTGACCTTTAAAACCCACAAGAGGAACTTCCTTCTGTTTACTCTACCAGGCCAGAACATGGTCCACGGATTGATATAATAAGTGCAGCTTGCTGTGTGTTCAATCACTTCCTCTCCTCCACTCTTTCATTCATTACTCCCTCTAAGTTGCACCCCTTGCCTCCGATACATTCATATATTTTCCCGCCTACTTCTATTATCAGTTTAAAGTTAAAGACTCCCTCCTGGTTCACACTGTCCAATCACACGAGCCTATACCTACTTCTGTGAGCCACACAGGGGCCAGCCATTGATCAGCGTGCTCTTTATTAACCCAATTATCTGCAACATCCACCCAACACCCACCATGCTCCATTAGTACAATCAATGATGGACAAAGTGGGCGGTTATTTCACTGAGCAGTTGCGAGGTTCCTCCTTATATCGGGCGTGAAAAATCTAATATATATTTAATTTAAATTTGTAAACAAGTCCCCCAGATTGAACTGTTGTAGCACTGACTCACATTGTGTGTGTGCGTGCATGTGCGTGCGTGTGTGTGTGTGTGTGTGTGTGTGTGTGTGTGTGTGTTCTGCATGACTTGTTAAACTGAGGCTCACATAGGGGGAAAGGAGGTGACCCCGGGTACCCTTAAACTAGAGCTCAGGGCAGTTGGTCAAACAGTGCATATATGTAAAAATCTATAGCTCCAGTATACGTATACTTCAGTATACGTGCCTCAGTTGTAAATAGTGGAAAATCTATATAGAAATCTATAGCGCTGCAAGACCAAGCCGACTCCAGCACTATTTGTCCCGCTCACGCTTTATCCGACACGCACTCTGCTGACCTAGATCATTCCTGTTCACATCCAATTCCACTGATTGTGAACAATCAGTGACTGAAGTGTAATTCGAGCCGTTCAGTGCAGCTCTGTTGAGACTTCTCTCCACACTTGTCCTGTTATACAAATAACTGTTTGTAGCTGACAAGCAATTCACATACGTTAAATCAAACCCCAAAAGCAGAAATCTCTCTCATGATAATCTGGTAGTGCTTGTTAACCATCCGACAATGTGACCGAACCGTTCACGACAACAGAGAATGACCGAGTCTGTCCGTCTGGCAGCAGTGGAAGTGCAGATGGTGGAATCCAGACTGTCATTTTATATTGTGTGAACATGCAGGGAAACAAAAACAAGCGACTAGAGTTTCACACTGTGACTCCCTGGCTCAAGCCCCCCTGAGCCAAAATAACCTCACTGTCCAGCAGCTTTACACATGACACAAGACATCAGACATCCACTCACACTGTTGTGTCATCTTAACTCTCATTGCTATAAGTCATTTCTGTTAAGGCTCACCTTTTTTAACAGTTAAGCCTTGATGAAAAATCGACTTTGTGTCCACACCTGGAACATTTGATATCAACTGCCCAATTAAATCATCTCGCTTAACGCACATTCCAACCAAAAAACAAAACTAAAATCAACCTTACCTCCATCTTTCTTCCCTCAGCACGGACTATATATTTCAACTTCGAATTCCGCCCGTCGCCAACAATCAGTGAAAGAGTGACAGGGGTGACAAGCGGTGAGAGTGAGAGACAGAGATCACCTACATGACAGAAGAGGTGCTGCAGGCCTGTGGGTGTTTTGTAAACAGACACCCTGATACTCTCACACACATGCACCACACACACCCTCCCTCCTGTCCAGCCCCTCTGTCATATAGCTGAACTGGCCAATAGGAGCGATGATGGCAGCTGTCTCTGTTCCCTAAAACCCTGCAGCATGTGCATGTATGCTAAATGTGTGTATGTGTGTGTGGCGGATGACCGTTATTACAGGGGGTGTACAGAGCTACACAAATACATTCACATGACTGAATGGAGGGAGTGTGTGTGTTTGTGGCGCAGTTTCACTCGCACAAACATCAAAACTTGCAATTCTAAACCTAAATAAATGTGTGCTATAGCATATTATCACCACCACCACCTCTCTTTTTCTTTGTGTTGTCTTCCACTCCGCTCCCTCCAGTCCAACCCTCTCATTCTCCCCCCTCTCATATTGTTTCCAGAGGTTTTACGTTCCCTCCGTTGTTGTCTAATTACTGCTCGTGCCCCGAGCGCTTTGTTTTCCACGTTTCCTTCTCCCTCTGTTTCTGCCGCCCACCACGCTTCTCTTTGTCCACCTAATGCCCCTTTGTCCTTGCCCCAAAGCACCCTGGGAAGGGAGCCGTGGTCAAAAACAAAAGGCCGGTCTGCTGGCCCGGCGCTCAGGACACTGGCCCGCTCCCGAAAGGTCAAGGGGTCGGCAAGTTTTAGGACTATCGGGAGAGCACGGACGGTTGTGTGTGATGTTGAATTGCAGCTCAGGACAAAAGCTCTACCGCTCTCCTTTTCAGGACGGCTGGATTCTCAATATTACTCCCAGACAAGACCCCGCTGCTGAAGGCTTGGCTCAACCTATTACCATCGCACAAGTACTACATAGTGGATTGTAAGGTCACTGTGTGCCTCGTCATAAATGCAGGGTCAGCTCTTTCTGTGGGGGCGGGTTGGGGATGGTTAGCATAATAATGAACCTTTACAAAGTCACAAAAGTACAAACTTACAGAAATCCACTCAAAAAAAAAAACGTTTTTAAAAGGCTCCCATATCAGCTGAAATTCATGATGCTACTGTGCATGATAATATTTATATAACAGATTTGATCACAGAATGAGGTAATCACTGCTGACAAACACCATGAATTTAAGAAGTGAAACAGTGGGGGCATACAAGGCAATGACCAAATCCAACATTATTTCATCATTTATGGACTGTCACAAATTAGTTCAGGTACTCTATCACAGTGATACTCAAAGTTGGGTCCGGGACCCCCCAAGGGATCGTGGCACTCCGCCAGGGGGTCCGTGACATAATTTGATATAAATTATAAAAATGTGCTGTGTCATTAAAAAGTGCTTATCTACAGACGAGGACTATTTGCGCCAATAAAACAAGCATTGTGTCAATTACTCCAACCGACGTTAGCTTTGGCCAAATCTCAAGATGATTGCGAGACACAGAGACACACACACACACACACACACACACACACACACACACACACACACACACACACACACATCATGTCAATCAGTCACTTTGCACACTCTAATGTAAATATTCCAATCAAAGTTTTCTAAAGTAATAGTATAAAGGCTGTTGAGTTGAGTCCAAATTCAATTTGAATAAAATGACCCTCTGTTTAAAAGAATATAAGTGGAGCTAACATGATTCAAATTGAAATGTGTTTCTATTTATCACTATGAAACAGGTCTGACATATTTTTTTACACTACAAATACCAGTGGCTAAGAGCCCAAACGGTAGTAAGCATATGCTTAATTATGATTAATTGTTATGATTAATAGGGGGTCCTTGGAAAAATGTTCTGCCCTGTAAGATGTCCCTGGCCCCAAAAATGTTGAGAACTCCTGCTCTATGGGAAGCACAGCGTTGCTATGTCACAGGGTTTGTTTGCCAGATTTGCAGTAAACAGGTCGGTTCTGGCAACGGTAAAGGCTTGGATCTGAAATACCCTGTGTCATCTTTTTACACACACAGCGACAGTCGACGTGTCATTGAGCCATGCTAGACCAGCGATTCAACAGCTATTTGTCAGTGTAGCGACTGTGATCAGTGGACTACGTTGCATAAAGTGTGTTTAGAAAACACAGCTTGCATGACGCACAAATAGGGTAATCTGCCTTTAACTCTGCATTCCTCCTGCTGGGTCTTTATTAGATGTTCCTGAGTGGACATTTAAAGGGGAACACCACCCAAATTAGGAATTCCAATATGTTATCTCCATGGCGTAGGAAAGTTCAGTCAATATTTGTGAGCATGAGCTACTCTCTCTCAAAGCCAGAAACCAGCGAAAGAAGTCTCAAACTTGTGATGTCATAGGGTATAAAGTGTGGAGCTGCTTCATAGACTGATTTTATGGAGCAGCTCTACACATTATACCCTATGACATCACAAGTTTTAGTTTTAGCACTCTAGTTTTTGGATTTGGGAGAGAGTTGTTCATGTTTTTTGGACTGTCTTAGACCATAGGAATAACATGTATGAATTTTGAAAATGGGCGTAGTTCCTGTTTAAGAGAGATAAGGCTACAGTATAACTAGGACACAGTCCACCCTTTCAGCCAGAGCATTTCCAGTATGTACTGAGCTGTCCCTTAAAACTGTTAATATCAGTATTCTAATAAAATACACAGGGGTTGAGATGGCTTTGGATCTTTTCATTTTTGTTCATTAGACCTCACAATTACATGGGATCTTTCAAGAAATAGAGTGTCCTTTTGGGAAATATGCTGATTTGCTTTCTTACTGAGAGTTACATGAGAAGATTAAAACCACTCATGTTTGTATGTTAAAATATAAGGCTAAGCTGACCGACTGCTGGCTCAAGCTGCATATTTACTGTACAGACATGAGAGCGGTATTGATCTTCTTCATCAAACTCTGAACACATTTCTCGAAAACTTGAACTATTCTTTTAAAGTGAAAAGAAAGCCGGATGAGTTTGAAGCCAGAACTGCCGAGTCAAAATCCTCCCGCATGGCACAGTAGTTCTTGCGAGACCTATGAAGATTGCTATGCCATTGTACCTTGTCAAAGTCCTCCTGTGTGGCTCTCATCTCCTTCCAGGTCTTGTTGAGCAGCTGAATGCAGACACAGAAAAGCTCCTCCACCAGCCGATCCTGACTGAAGAAGATGGGGTGGTAGTCAGATCTCGTCTCTGAGGCTGTTAACAGAGGAACGAATGGAGAAGATGGAGAACAAAAGCAAAACAAAAGATCAGTTGTAGAGTCAGTTTGACCAGAGGTTACGGACAAAGTCGTGGCACTAATACTGTAAGTTGGAGGTCGTCTTACGGGGCTCTCCGATACGAAGGATTTCACACAGGATGAGTGTGAGCTGGATGCTGCTCCTGGCAAATGGACACTCGTGTTTGTCTTCCCTGCTGCTGTTCTCCAGGACAAACTGGGAGACGGAAGCAATTTAACATCGTATTGTAAGACAAAAGGAACATGACATTGTGGAAATTTAGAAGTCAAGTACCCAGGTAGTCAAAGTCTATCTTTCACGGAGTGATTTTTGTTTCATTTCAAATACGGGACAGCTCAGGTTAATGCCATAATGCTAGATATGATAAAGTCAAAAAATGTTTTGAGAAATGTTTTCTTGTGCCATTTTAAATGGAGAGCTCTTCAACTTGTCAAATTAGAAACAGATAAATCATGCTCACCCTGCTGTAGGCATCAGGATAGCGTGCGGCAAAATAATACATGGTGTCCAAAGCTAGCAGACCAGGAGGCGTTCGCACCAAGTCCTGACCAGGGTTACTATTGTTCTGAAATGATCAAAGACAATATAATCACAGTAATATGAAGATGTGAAGTACCATTACGGAATAACTTCTGACAGCAGTCACTTACAGAGAAGCCTAACTTCTTGAACTCTTTGGCGCAGAGCGAGCGTCGCCTCTCGTTGCTCAGACTGTTCTCGCTTTCTGTCTCAAACGCAGCCTGCCGCAAACTGTGGAGGATTTCTCTCTGGTCCTGCAGGGGGAGAGGCAGATAAAAGGGTGGACTTTAGGGTGGCGTTTACTTTACGGAGGTGGATGTTGAGAGGACATGAGGAGCGTTTGCAATATTTCAAACTGTTATTTTGTTGAACCGAACAAACAATCCAAACACTGGTATTTTATGGATGCATTCTTCATCTGGTGTATCTGAAAATTAACACTAAGAATGTTACACATTTGTCTATAATTTATTAAGATGAAAGATTAAGAGATTTGCCCAGAAAAATAAACATTCTGACTTTGGAACAAGGAACAGCTGATTACATTTTTAGTGCAGATCAAGATCTGTGATCAGTGGGGAATTATTGCATTTTAGCAATTTGAAGCAATTTAAGGTTGATCAGAATCAGATTTATTTGCCAAGTATATACATACAAGGAATGTTACTCCGGTTTAAAGCATCTCTTTAACATACTTACACAGAAATAGAAAAAAAAACAGTTAGAGACAAGGACATCAAAGCTGGACGAATAAAGGTGAGGAATAGACAGGACTGTTATGTACACAAGTGGAGATAAAATATGTGTATATATATATAAATATTATATAAACATATATATATAAAGAGCACCAATGACCAACAGTAAAATTAGAAATAAAATAAATCGTCTATAAGTCAAGTGTTCTGTAAGTTGTAAACAATACAAATAGTGCAAAGAAATAAATACTGAATGGATATACATGGGCTGGATGATTATGTACAGTATGTACATGTATACATGTCTATATACTGTATGTACAGTGAGTAGGGTTTATATTGACAGTGACAGATGATATGTACATATTAAAAAAGAAAAAAAATGTGCATTAAAGGCCGTAAATTGCAATCTATAATGGCACCAGTAGATATTTTGGTGTTAGAGGGTTACTGACAGTGTATGACTGATTTAAGTGGAAAGCAGTGCAGAGGAGAATGGATCAGACTGGTGTGTGTGTGCAAGGAGTAAGAAATCAAATTATCTAATACCTAAATTGTTAAAAACATTATGTGTGGGCAGAAAAACATTCAGTAGCAGCAGAGTTTGACTCGTCATGCTGTAGCTCACCTGGTTGTAGCTGTCCAGAGGCGTCCTCATGCGAGGCTCCAGGTGATTCATGGTAACGGACTGTAGGACGTAGAGGTAGTGGGCCATCTCGTCCTGGACTTGACCAGAACTATGGATGATGTTCTGCAACAAATACACAATATACTTCAATAGGCCAGAGTGTTGCTTTATAGAGGTCTTCCTTCATCATGTCATCACTGAGATACAGAAAACTATGTGAAATGTAAATATAAATAAGGAGATCATTTACTTTATAAATGTACTGACGGAGATTCTTCTTATTCAGGAACGCAAACATTTCCTGGAAAACAGAAGACAAGGGAACAAAGTGAGCAAGGAATGGAAGGAAATGTGTTACTGGGGTGCAATGACACGTTTCTAACATTGGGTGGCGATATAGTGTCAGTTACTGATAGTGGGCGGGACGAAGGGTTTAGCGTGTGGGACTTTGACCTCTGTGACGAAACCATCACTCGCTGGTACGTGCATCTCTAGCCCAGCCTCGTTTGGTTCAGGGCTAATTTGCTGATAAGAAGGGTGGATTTGTTGACCTACTGTAAAAGTGAGGAAGTGTGTGTGTCTGTAACAAAGAGGGCCTGAGAGAAAGGGAGACGGGAGGGCTGAATGAAGGAACTGTTTCCGTACAATGAGAGAGGGGCAGGAACAGAACGGTGGGAGAGAAAGCCTCGACTGTGTGCAGAAAAGCTGACATGACCAGACAGAATATAGAAAGATAGATGGGGTCATTTCAGCTGTCTGTAAGAAGTGGCGTCCGCAGGATTCTGACTCGCATGTACAATAATGGTGCCAATACCCACCCGTCACACACATTCCACTCTCAGAAGCTTCCCATCTCTACAGGAATGCACCATATTAAAGCGTTATGATGACTGAATATGAAAAACATCAGCCAAGTTAAAGTATGCACAGTGCATACAGATTAACAGCTGCAGGCACAACTGTCTGGAAGTAACAGAAGGCCCTGAAACTAACTACTGAATAATACCTACTGGACTGCATGCTAAGTTTGAATAGCTGTGAGAAGAGGAAGTTGATGAAAAGCACGTTAGAAAGTAAGAACTGCAGCAGCACCTGTCTGTCCATGTCCCCGGCTGTTTGTAGTAGTGCCATAAGCAGGGCCATGGCTTTGGTCTGTATCTGCTGGTTCGTCCTGGAAGCGGTCAGAGAGGAGAAAAGTGAGACAAACACAATCTAAACGTTCCACGGCTGCATGAAAAGGTGCGTTTAGGAAGGGAAACGGGTTGAGGTTAAAGGATGCTTTCAGTTCTCACATTGATACATTCCATCTAATGGTGAAAGTGTGGTGTGATGACTGGCCGACACAGTGGTATTGTCAGCACTAGTTTTTTTACATATTTAACAACTTCCTGTTACATAGACAAAGCTGCTACTTATTACTGCCCCACCCTATCGCCCCACAGATGTGTCACTCTGTCAGAGTTCATTTTCTCTTTCAGATCCTGAACATGTTGTATGTGATTTTTGTTCCATCTGTCTTTGGTGTCTTCCACCATCTGCCACTGAGACAAACTCTGAAAGTGGTTTGGCTCTGGAAGAACAGCGCCGTCTTTTGTTGCAATAAAGCAAATGTTAATGTAAAGTGCAATGTGGAGGTCAATCTCAGAACCCATCAGTCCGACGATGATTTAGCCTCTGAGAGCAACCGCCTATAATTCATGTGTGTTTCAGTGTACAAATGTTATTACACGGCTTTGCTGAATACTCAATTCTGATTCAATTCAATTACGGCCTTCTACGGTCTGTTATTTCTTTATAGCAGACCGCTGCTATGTATAACAGGCCGTTGCTATGGATGCAGTTCTGATCTCACACCCTGGAGGACCATTTTTGTGTCAAATTATTGATTTCTTAAGTAAGTAGCCGTGTAATAAGCGGGATAATGTACAGCGAGCGGGTCATTGTTGTGAAATAAACCTCCTGCATCGTCCTGTCAGGGTTTATTTAACAACAATGACCGGCTCCCTGTACATTATCCCTTACTTGTTCTCCACACAGACTGTTTACCTGCCCTCAACAAAAGCCTGCTCAGACGTGATTGGTCAATACTACTCGGACAACAAACAGATATCAGAACACTTCCAATACCAAAATCTTGTCCCGTTGCATACAGATTCTGCATTCATATACAGAATCTGTTTTATAGATATTACGTGGAGGTTGAATATTCTCAGTGATAGTCTCAATTTTTACATTTATGTCTAAGAATCAATGTAATCACTTTAATCAAAATAAAAGTTGAAACACATTGAATTATTTCTATATCAAGCAGGTGTTGCAGCACACATTCAAGGATTCTATTTATTTACGATTGGCTTCTAAGAGTCCGACCGTGCCCTTTCTGCTACTTACACCTGGAGGTGAGCGATGAGCCTCTCCATCGTGACTTCCTGTTTGACCTGCAGGAAGAGGCTGTGGCTGCTCAGCACCATGCTCTCCAGGATGTCCAAGGACACCTGCTGTATTGACGCGTCGGTCGGCTTGGCGTTGACAAAGCCGGCGATCTGAAAGAAAGGGAAGGAAAGAAGGTGGGAATAGTAAGAGAGAGTGCGGCTACAGTCAGTGAAAAAACTAATCTGACAGAGAGAGAGAGCTACAGCACCTTCTTGATGAAGACAGACGACAGGTTCTCCCATGAAACTATCCCATGATCCATCAGTTCCATGAAGCCTGTCAGTGTGTGGGTCATGATCACGTTACTCCTGGATGACGCAGACACACATACATAGAAATATTATGCACTCGCTCACACTGACAAATAGCATTCAGATGGACCGCTGCTGGTTTAAAGTGTAAATATTTATCATAAAGTGCTCTAAAACATTTCCATCATGTGATTCAGCTCGCTGTGCTGCTCCTACATGCTACAGTGAAGTTTGTCAGTGTTATAGATGATCATGGAAAATGCTCAAAAAAACAACAACTAACAGGCTTTAACCAAAATTGGAAGAGAGAGAGTACAGATTTAGCTCAGCATCAGACGCTGCTTCATGTGCAGGAACCACTGATATCTATCTGACGCATGTAAAATATGCAAGCACAGACACACACACATTGAGTACTAACTCATTAGCGTCCTCTACTATCTTGACCAATAGGAGATGTCCGTCTCGACTGATGAACTCCTGAGCGAAGGTCACGTCCGTGGAAACGCTCGCCAGTTCCTTCAGCGAATCGCAGCGCACGCCCGAGTCCGAGCTCTGGATGCCCTTGTACAAGTCTTCTGCACAGCGGCCCTGCGTTCACCAGCAGCAACAAAACACACTTGTTCACACACACACACACACACCTCATACTTCTAGTTGTTCATATTATATTGTTGCTCTTCTTTGAAAACTCAGCTTCTTGTAATGACAGTGACAGATCAGTGCTGACTTATCCTATTGTCTTGTGCATGCAGCTGATTCTGTGAATCTGCTGCCTGCAGAATACAAATGAAAGAGTGACGGGCCGGTGACAGAGTGAGAGACAGAGGGCTGGAGGAATGTGAGAAGAGGGAGGTGAAAGACCAGCGTGGCTGAGAGCGTGGTCGATGCAGACTCACCGGTGCCTTGGTCAGACGCAGAATGCAGCCGTTCTTAATGTCCAGACGATTCTACAACACACAAACAAACAGACACACATACACACACACACATGCAGAGGGAAAAGTATTTAAAAACTGTTGAAAACTGAAACACGCCGACACGCTGAGAACCACAAGGTAGAGGAAGCCAGACAGACACACATGGATACAAATAAGTTAGCCACACACACATATATATATATATATATATAGTACAAAGACCTATACACACAGTAACCCACACAAAAACTCACACTTGGACAAATATAGTCACCTATAAACTGCAGAATAAGCTATGACTAATTAGTACTGACACTCAGTAAAAGAGAGAGAAATGTTTAGAGTAAAACTGTTTTGTGTGTGAGCTGCAGAAAAACAACCAGCTCTATGAGTCCTGGCCAAGAACAGTTTTCTCAGCCCTCGCCTGCCCCAACTCAACCTGCTGATCCAGCATTCCTTCTAATAACAATTAGGGGTGTAAGAAAAAATTGATACACATGAGTATCGCGATATTTTGTTTTACAATGCTGTATCAATTCTCCAAAACACTGCATCGATGTTTAATTAACCGCTTAAAAATCAACCAGCGGAACGGCGGCCACTGTTGTGTCTCTCGGAGGTTGCAGAGGGCTCAGAGTGAAGCAACTGGCATCATTTGAAACTAGAAAAAACCTAAGGAATCCATTGGTACCAACCATGTAATGCTAGCTTGTTGCGAAAGAGGCTAAATAACACTCCAAATTTACGCTAAATTTGGTGAGGAAAAACTGGCATGGCCATTTTTAAAGGGGTCCCTTGACCTCTGACCTCAAGATATGTGAATGAAAATGGGTTCTATGGGTATTAGATTTTAAAAAATTGAAATATATCGCCTTGCTTACAGTATCGCAATATATCACAATATATTGAATCGTTACTCCTGTATCACGTATCGCCAGATTCTTGCCAATACACAGCCCTAATAACAATGCATGTATCCTACTCTGGCCTGGTTTTTAGGGTTTATTTAACACAGAGACAATATAGATCGCTACATAGGAAAAAGACATACAAGAGATGTAATGTAATGTATTTAGGGCTTCTGGCTTATTACCGAAGCAATGTTCACTCCTGTCCCTGTTAGGCTTTTAGATTTAGGGTAAAACACAAAAACAGTTGGACAAAACAACAAACAAAACAGAATGTGTGCATGTGAATGCTGTGTCTGTGCATGTTTGTATTGTACGTGTACATTGTACACATATGCAAAAGTGTACGAGTGTCAAAATGTATGTGACCAGTGGATGCACTCAAAAAAACTGATTCAATATTCACATCTGTGCTGTTGAGCTTGCACTTCTGGTCACAAAAATTGCAAAAGTTGGCGTGTTTGCTGCCCAAGCTTGCGCTCACACTTTTACTTTCATCAATTTGTCCACCTCGACAAAGACAGATATTTCTTAAATCAGATTACTGTTGAAAGCAGGAAATAATAACTGTACAAAAAGTGTTCCTCTGACTCATCAAGAAACTGCTCTTACACTGAAACATCTGCCCTTAACTACAAACTCACCAATTTCAAAGTCTGAACGTTAGCATCCTTGTACCAACTGCCAAAAGCCTGCTGCTGTGTGTTTCACACTCTAAACAGCAGCACACTTATAACGAGTCTCACTGCAATGTATTACAATAACTAAAGCATCTTTTTCTCTGCATCTATCTGATGGCTTTGTAATAGCTTCTGCAGCCCTGCCTTCAGCCCAAAGAGGGGGAGGGCGTTCAGTGGCGACCTTTTCAAAAAGGTCACTAAAAGAAGAAGAAGAGCATACTTCCAGCTGTTTCTTTTTTTTTTCCTGTCTCTCTCCCCGTCCTTTGCTTTTTCAGCCAGTCCCAACACTCATTTATAATAGCGTTGATGACACTGTGTGACCTTTGTGTGACCTGGGTTTCATCTTAAGTCAAGTCATTCATGTATTTTTAGACTGAAGAGAAATGCTCGGCGGCAGTGCTGACAAATGTGATTCCCAGATTCATTGCTGTGCTTTGACGTCTTAAACCGAGATGTGACTCACCGATTCAGTGATGTACGTCTGCACTCCATCAGCATACTGCAGAGCGTAGTTGTCAGGACCTGGAAGATTCCAGCTACATACACACACACACACACACACACACATACTGATATTAACTATTGCGGTAATACATAGGCCTACAGTTGAATGATAATGAAGTCAAACATTACCATAGAGACAGTGTAGAGGCAGCAAAACAAATCAGATTCATCATCATCAACTTACCCATCACACACTTCCTTTATGACAGCCGACAGAGGCTTTTTCTGCACAAAGACACAACAAAACAGCATGTAGTCAGATACACACAAATGCAAATACATTCACACAACATAAAAAAACACACACACCTGCTGCATACATGTGGGTCATAACAACATGACTTAGACTCTACTATCAAAGTATTTTGTCTGTCAGGGAGCTGAACGCATGCTTCAGTAATGATATGCCGTTATGGGATCACGGTACCACAGCTATTCTCGCTGGCTGCAAACCTTGTTTGCAGAGAGGAGGAAATCCAAGTGCTCCCCAACGCCTTCTGAACAACGTTACCCTCAGTGACCAGATCTCTCTTTATACGTAAATAAAAGCCAGACTACTTCCATGTCTGGCTCTCAGCTATCCTGCTATTAGTGGTCAGCCCCGCGGTCAACCAATCAAAATGTCTTCGGGTTCTGCGGTAGACCCAGTGGATGCTCTGTTATTAGTGGCGGCCGAGAAGGTCGACCAATCGGATGTGTTTAGTGGAGACTGCTGGGCCAATGAGACGTTTCTGAGGGGTTCTTCTGGGCTGACATGATTGGTTGTGAACGGACATCCACTTCCAAATCAACACTCCTGAATGCTCAATTGTTGCGCTGCTCTCAGGGTTATTACAACAAAAAGAAAAGAAAATATTGTTCAAGGTATCCAAAAGTTTGTCAACCTGGGATCTGTGTTGGTTCCAGTTTCAGCTGTGTTGCATTTTCCTAACTGTTGAAGTTACCAGACAGTCTTGTGAGAACCTGTGAAATCCATTTTCTCTCTGTTCAAACCTTCTCAAGTGATGCACAGTATGTGATTGTGAGACACACACACACCGCTGCTGTCTGGGATACAGTTTGAACTACTACTCATGCATAGTGTCTTGCGCAAAGAAGTACAACTTCCCCATAGTTTCTGGGAAACACATGGAAAACTTCCCCACAATCACATTCATTAAAAAGTGTAGAAACAAAAACCAGTGGATGGGTATGAAGCCCCAACGTGTTCAATATTATATTAATAAACATTGAATAAAAAGAAAATGATAAAAGGTAAAAATGTAATATTGCGATATTATGTTGCGTGATACTGTATTGATTCTCAAAAACATTGTATTGATTTTTAATTAATAGTTTACATGCAAAGATTAACTTTGCATACTCATTCAATACTTTATTTCATTTGCAAATAAATGTGCTCTCTCAAAGTAGTGCAATGATGTTGATGTTGAAGTAAACTTTTTTTAAACTGATTTGATGCATATGTTGGTGTGTTCTTTATACTACGACAGGTTTCCTAAAATTAGATTAAAAATTCTATCGCCTTACTTACAGTATCGCAGCATATCACAACAACTTGAATCGCAACCCCTGTATCATGATACGTATCGTATCGCCAGATTCTTGCCAATACACAGCCCTATCTAAAAGCTAACCCATTAGTCTAACTACCAGTCATGACTTCACAGATAATTAATTATATTCACCAGACTTGGCAGCGACTTATGCTATTTTAAATATGTCGTGCTGCAGCAGCTGTATCAAACCACACTGGTAAGGAAGTGGGGATAATCACCTTCTGTAGGTGCGCTCACGCCACACAGTCACCCAAAGGTGTTATAGCACCAATACCTTCTTCTCCGTCTTTCGGTTTCCTATGTAACACTTACATCAGCATTTGAGTTCTAATATTAGTTTTGATTTTCTTCAGACACATTTTGTTACTACATCACAGGAACTTCATCTTAGAGTGAAGCAAAAGATTTGTTCAGATTAAAAGGTCTCCAAAAACCGGGCGCCTGGGTTAGCTCAGTTGGTAGAGCGGGCGTCCATGTATCAAGGCTTGGTCCTGACCGCGGCGGCCCGGGTTCGAATCCGGCCTGTGGCCCTTTCCGCATCCACTCTCTCTCTCCCCCCTTTCAAGACTCTATCCACTGTCCTCAATAAAAATGGAAAAATGCCCCCAAAAAAATAACTTTAAAAAAAAAAAAAAAGGTCTCCAAAAACCAATTATATCAATCTTTGTTTGAATTTGGTCAATGAAATTTCTTCCAAAACTACTGATACTTGAAATACCTGACATTTTTTCATGCGAGTGCATATCTTTGTAGTTGGATATGTTAGAATTTCAACCTGAAAAACAAATCTAAATGCACAGTAGTGTATATACTACACAAACATGTGCATGAGTAAATGAGGTTCATTACAAATCCTAAGGCCCTCACTCACCATTGATTTGTTGTATGCTAGGGTTGGTTGGCCTGCATTGTCCATTCATAGACTAAATCCCTGGCATGTCGTTATTCATAAGGGAATTCTTAACTTGCTTCCTTCATATCTATGTAAATTTATCCATGTGAAAAATGCTGGAAGCTCCCAATGCGTGCAAGATCCGATCTCAGAAGGTACAGTTTATTCAGATGATGTTATTTATTAAATATTACCAACCACAGTAATAGATGCTCTAATTCATCCACCTTTTACAGGCATTTGTAGTTTGAAATGGAGGATATTTTGAATTGTGTGTGTGCATTACCTGGTCCAGTTGTATGAGCTGGGGGTAGGCCCCTGGCATCTGGATGGCTATCTTCACTATGTCCTTCTGTTGAGGCATGTTGGCACCTCTTGACTCCACCACTCTATAGCTGTTGAGAATAAAAGAGAGGAAAGTGTCAAAATAAAGTGCCTCATGACGTTACAGACAGTATATTCCTTAATCAAAATGTCATGACCTTTACTACTGGGAACCTGATAACAAAACAAAAAGGGAAAATCTTTCACCATGACCTCATTGTGTACCAGAAGGACAAAAACAAAGAAGAATGAAAGCAGGAAACAAACTCAATCAAACAGCCTCTCTCTCCTGTTTCAACAAAGAGAACTATGTGAAAACTTCAGGTAAACTACGACCAAAATGAGATTGTCTGATGGGACTACAAAATCCCAAGATTCAATTTCACATTCAAATTCACACTGAAACTTTGTGGCTAGACTCAAAATCTGAGCTCTAAACTGGTGATAAACAGAATATTGATCGTTTCATAAATCTACAAAAATGTGGGCCTAGTCTAGACTTGGGCATGGAAGAAGTGAACAATCATTCTGTTCAGTTCAAAGATTTAAAAAAACGCTTTACGTGGGGTGTTGCTGTTGAATCAAACTGAAAATGAATTCAGTGATTTTAAAACGTGATGAAGTGAAAGCTAACCAAACCGAGAGCAGTCCCTCTGTAAGGTGGAATGACGAGCCCAGTCACCTCATGAACTATCATTTTCAAAACACTGTGTTCCTCTTTCACTGTGTATTTATGGTGCATTGAGTAAAGCTGAGAGGGCTAAATACTGTCTGAACACGCACTATGGATTGTTCACTCTTCTTTTTTCCACTTTCCAATTCACACACACACACCATACACACTTCCTCCCCGGCCTTCAGACAGCATTCCCAGAGGATACAGAAGAAGCAGTTGTGCTTCCAACCCTTCCCCCTTTCCTTGTCCTTCTCCGCTCTCAGCACATGGAAACAATACAATTGGATCTAAATTCTTCCGTACATTCATGAGCTCTCGATGAAAGAAAATAGGTCGAGCTTGCGCCTGCTTGTGTTTCGGTGTGATTAACGAACCCCCACCCTCTGCTCCATCTCTTGGATAGTCCACATACCATCACTCCTGTCTGAAAAAGAAAGCTCTCCCAGTTTATGGCAGGTTTCAAAGCAATACTCCTCCTGTCAAAACAACCACACACAATTTAGTGTCTTCTCACCTCTATCTCACTATCTTTCTACAGCAGGATCGACTGAGGCTGCAGTCCTGCTGATTTTTTGGATAATTCACACAGACTAGACGGCTAGGAGACCCTGGGGTGCTGAGATCATTATATCGGTGCTGGTGCTGAAGGTCAGCTTCCCTCCAACAAATAGCAAGTGTTTTGCAGCCTTAATCTTAAAGAGATTTGGGTGTGAAATATGTAGATTTGTTCGAGGGCAGCTTATGAGTCAGCAAATTCAAGGACAAACTCTGGGTAATGGCACGTCTTTGCAACAACAAAGGCTGCCTGTCGGACTTAAGCTGAGTATCTGTGTATGTGTGAAACTAAGCCCATGTGTTAGCTGAAACCCAAATTATTGCTTTGGCTGCACTCAAGGTGCGATTTGTGAAAAACAAAATCAGAGGGGGGAGGGTGTTTTTGAAATGCTTTTATTCATGAAAATAAATCACGAACCACAGTGGACCTATAAAGACGTTGAAGCTTGTTAGGCTTTTTCTTGCAGCTGCATTTATAGAATAATTGTGAAATTTAATAAAAGAATTTAAGACAAAGTAGCGGCGCAATGCAGTTAATCAGAGAAATAAAACTTTATTATTTTCTGATTGGTGCAGTTAAGTCAGTAAGGTGCAGAGTTGTTGGATTTTGTATGAACGCAGCTGAATGGCTGAAAGGCTTCATCCTATCCGCTGTGTGTGTGTGTGTGTGTGTGTGTGTGTGTGTGTGTTCTCTCAGCGCTGCTCTCGGTCAAACTGACACACCGCTACTCTGCACCCAGCGGAGGAGAGACGGGAGCAGTGGGATCACTGGATCACATGCACATAAAAACACACAACCCGTTCTCATCCATCAAATACGGCCGCTTTGTATCTGACAGAGCTAAAGGGGGACTTGTTCCTCGATATCATTACCACATGGGGTCATAACGCTCTTTGCTGAAGCCCAGAAATGTCCCAAACACAGCAAAATAAGAAGAAAAGAGGAAACACAGGCACACACATCGCCAAACCTGGATTATTTTTGTATGAGTCTATACTTTTTTTTTTTTAATTCCTGCATATTATACCTTTAAACTAATTGTATCCACAGTTCACATACTGCCTTGTGCACTCACACTCAGTAATGAATTACATCATCCAACAGGGAAAAGTGCTATTGGAAAAATGTGACTAATGTAGCCAGTTGAAAAGAACACTTCAGTAGATTTCCACCATCATGGCTTGTCTGTACACGCTGCAGGCCTCCTGTAATACGGCTCAGCCTGCACTGACATTCCCCCCTTCATTACAATAAGACGAAGGGTAAACTGAAGTTAGTGCTTTGAGCCTCAGCTCATTTCCTCGACTGCAAAACAAGCTCAGAGAGAGTTGCAACCTGTATTCTGACAAATTTCATACTGTTCTACATTTAATGACATTACTTGCTGGTAATACAACATGTTGAAAGTACTAATAATGAGATGACAAGTAAGATGTTAAAACATTCAAAACCCTGTCCTCTCTCCAATTTCTTCTGGACAGCAACATCACCAGCCAGAATGTAAATATAAAATGATAAATGGACTGTATTTATGCAGCGCTTTTATAGTCGTAGCGACTACTCAAAGCGCTTTACAATACAAGTCAGCATTCACCCATTCACACACACATTCATACACTGATGGCAGAGGCTGCCATACAAGGTACCACCTTCCTCATCAACAATAGACGCCCCTAAAAGTGATTTAAAAGTATAAAAACTCATTTTCATACTTGGAAATATTATCAAACTCTGATAGAGACTGAGTTTGTTGCACACCTCAGCTCACGTGTCTCGACAGAAAAGATGTTGAGGCTGTTCGACATTTCCTCTTCTTAACTCAGCATTAGAGAGAGGGGAGGTTTTCACTTCAGCGAGCGTGTCTGTCCGTGTCCGTGCCTGTCGATGCACGTTTGTGATGACACCTGAATTAAGTAGGTGGAAGCCGGAACTGAACCGTCTGTCTGTTTTAAACAGAAGTGAAGTTACGGTGTTAGTACACTACTCTCAACGCTAATAGTCTAAATACATTTATTGTCAATTATTTGAACTTTATTGATGCCAAAGAATTGCCGGTTCTATTTTCTCAAATGTTAATATTTGCTGTTTTTTTCAGTCTTTTACGATATTAAATGGAATATATTTGGTTTTAGTACTGAGTTTGGATATGTATTTTGAAGGTGTCAACATGGATGACATGAATTTTCTGACAGCTTATAGATTAAACTATAAATTGAGTAATCAATAAAATAACTGGCAGATAAACATATTAAATAAATATAACAACTAATATTGTTTGGGGGAAAAAATATATATCAGGACACACAGTAAACTCTTGTTAACAGACTGATAACACATTTATAACCTATTGTTATTGTATTAATACGTCATTACAGTATTGGGAAGTTGTGATAGCTACAGTACAGGGAAAAGACATGTAGGCATAAATGTATAGCCGTCATATTGTACTGTAAACCAATAGTTTACCCTCCATGACAGCATACTCTGACTGGTTTGAAAACCTAGACTCTACAGAGGTGTAAAGATTAAAATCTCTCCTCTAGTCCGGGTGCCTTTTCTAACAATGTTCAAAAGGTCATTTGATGCTCAGCTGAGTAAAGTGTTGCAGTCAACTAACAGCTTTGCTCAACTAAGACAGCTTCATTCCTGACATCTGCAGACTTAGAAAAGGCCATCCGTGCTTTTATTTCCTCCAGACTCAATTAATGCAACACACTTTACTCTGGTATCAGCAGACGGAAAACATTCAAAGACTGTAGTTGATGCAAAACGCTGCTGCCAGGCTTTTAACACGTACTAAGAGAAGTGACCACATCCCATCAACCCTTGCTGCCCTTCACTGGTTACCCGTGAGTTTTGGAATTGATTGGAGGATTTTACTGCTTGTTTCTAAAGCCTTGAATGGTTAGGCTGTGATTTGCTAACTCCATATGAGCCTGATCTCTGCTTTAGATCCTCTGGCAGAGCCTGACCAATAAAGGTTCCCAAATCCAGACTTGTCAACAATGGCAACCGGGCCCCTCAGCTGTGGAACTCAGTGTCTTCCTTTAAATTACTTCTTAAGACTCACTTTTATCTTCATGGTGATGATCATTTCATCTTGTTTATATCTTAAGTTCTGGATCTTAATTACTTTTATCATGTTTTTTATTGTAAGAAGTTGTAACTTTGTAATTGAAAGGTGCTATATAAATAAGTTATTATTATTATTATTATTATTGATAAAATGTTCACCATGTTCAGCAGCTGCCAGTGTCTTTATTCTTCTGTGAGCACATTGATTCATAAAGCTTAAAGCCACCAGCACACCCGAACCTTTTGTTAGCCTGCTGACTCACTAGTGTGTCTCAGACCCCCTGGACTGACAGACCCCCTCCACTCTGTCTGTCTGCGCGTGTGTGTGTGTGTGTGTGTGTGTGTGTGTGTGTGTGTGTGTGTGTGTATGTGTGTGTATGTGTGTGTGTGTGTGGTACCCTGTCAGGTTAGGAATTTCAGGCAGCTGAGCACTTCCCACTTTTCTCTCTCTCTCTCTCTCTCTCTCTCTCTCTCTCTCTCTCTCTCTCTCTCTCTCTCAATTCAATTCAATTTCAATTCAATTCAATTTGCTTTATTGGCATGACTGTCAGGTGAACAATATTGACAAAGCGTCAATTCTATAATAAATAAAATTTTAAAAAAAGAACAAAATAAAAACAAAAACATATATATATATATATATATATATACATATATATATATATATATATATATATACAATTCATTAAGCAAATTACAATATAGAGCTATTTAAAAAGAACATGCATGTAAATGGAAAAAACCATAAAGAAGTAATTAATGTTTGTTGTGTCAATAAAACAAACAAACTAATAAAACAAAATTAATAACAATATATTGCAATATCAAAGAATAAAAGTTAAAAAAAAAACTCTCTCTCACACTCACACACACACACACACACACACACACACACACACACACACACACACACACAGTATATATCTCAAATACAGGAATAACACAAGAGAGCAGCTAGCTTTAGGCTTCTACAGAGATTTAATGGATGTCTGGCTTTGTATTTATAAAAAGAAAAAAACTATTCATATAACATACAAATTGGTAGTAACCTATTTATTACAACGATACAGTTGTTCTGTATTATACAAATAAAGGTACAATAAGTGCAGGTAAACACTGTAATGTTGAGCTAGTTCAATAAAGTGGTGCTGCTGTAGAAGGGAACCACCAAACTGCTTTAAGCTAACTAAAGTTAGTTAGAAGTAAACAGCACCTGTTAGTACTTCAAAACTGATATGACTATTGCCAACGCGATGCAAAAGACACAGGACAAGGTTGTGAAAGAAGTGAAAGAGTGAGCTGCAGAGCTTTTTCTGGGTCCTACCTGGTTTGAGAAGACAAGATGAGGGCTACCGTTAGTGTCCCACAGCAACCACTGCAGTCCGAGCCAGAAACATTTACAACTGTCTGTTTCTCCTCCTCGGAAGACACTAACTCTAACTATAGAAGCGTCTTTCCTTAAAGTGACATTTGATCTGCTCGGAGAAACAGTCAGAAACTCCTTGCAGTAAGTTTTCAGGAGTGATTAGTTGAGTTAAAAAGTTCCGGGTTGGTGTGAGTCGTTCAGACCAGACGACTGTTGGAGGCAAAGCTACCCAGATTTAGATGACGCTTTTCCGGTTATTACTTTCAAAATAAAAACCCATCCTGTCAAGCGTGTTTTTGAAAGCTTGGAAAATACCTTATAATAAAAATATTCCATGAGCAAGAAACTGTCACCATTTATTTATTTTAATGGCATTTAATTCCACTCATATGCTCCCATGTATTTCCAAAAAAACATAAAGTGTAGCCCCAAATTAATAGCAGTAATAATATATCAGGTGCTATTTTATACTATATACTATATTCTATAGAGGGATATAAACAGTACATACATACACATCATCCAGGGCAAAACAGGACATTATCACGCCAAAAGCAGAACTATGAATAATATGATATTGTACTTTAACAGTCTGACTAGTAACAACTCATCCTGAACTGCTACCCACCTGTCCCCTTCACAGAGAGAATGATTAGAGTTGAAACATTTCATTTAGAGTGATAGGCAGTATTTCATTTATGAAAAAACAGAAAGAACATTACTGAATAGGGTTCTTCTTTGGCAAATATACAAAAAAGAGCAAAAACAGGAGGGTTTTCCATGACATGGTGACTATATTCACTGAAAAATACATGCATGTTTTGTATTATTGTGTTTTATATATATACATATATATATATGTGTGTTTTTTTGTGTTTTTTGTGGGGGGTTTTAACTCTATTCTTTCTTTTTGTCATTATTATTATTGTTATTTCTTTTCTTGGTTTTGTTTCAGTTTTGAATGCTGAGGTTGTTTTCTCCAGTGTACTTGATGGGTTTGTCTGTAAGCTCATCTACTTAAAAGTTGGTTTATAGACTGTTGTAATTACGAACATCGAGCGATACAGCGCTTTTACTTTGAAAGAAAAAATATGTAAATTCCGGAAATGCTGTTTCTGCTTATGCTGAGCTTAGACCAATTTTTACTTTTACATTTCCAAGAAGTTGTTAGATGAACTAAATCAAAGTTCCGGGTCGGACAGTACTGGTTACAGCTGCCCCCTGCTGTCCCCTCTGTCTCCAAGAGTTTTGTCATTATGGTGTACACAAGTTTTCACTGCTACATCAACCAGATGGGCAGCTGGTTGTCCTACAGAGGCTCATTGGACCAACCTGGGACCCCCAGGGGTCCTTGAGCTAAAAAGGGGAATAATTTATTTTCCCTACAATTCCAGCCATCAGAAACACAATGACAGAATGTCGTGTGCAATATTACTTTCAATATCATGCACTATAGTACTTTTATTTTTTTTTTAAACAGCATTTATTTCTGATTTTTGTTAATACAACTCTGACAATCCACTGCACAAACATGTTTGGACTGATAGATATCCCCCCCACCCCCCACCCATGACAATACCCCGAGTGCACTAAAAAAAAAGTGTACAAAAATAAATATAAATAAATAAATAAGTATACACTAATATACAAATAAAAAAAATATTCATAGTAAAAAAAAAAATATTAAAAAAATGTTATAGATAAATAAATAAATAAATAAAATAAATAAATAAACATAAATAATGATACATTGTTAGAGTCAAGACAGTACACCCTACCATCTAGGGCACTAACATGCATAAAACAAGCACAGGAGTTAAGCCGAAGAGTTGAACACAAAGACAAATCAGGGGTCCTTCTAATGCTTCGTTTGAAATATTCCTGGTTGAATAAATACACACATATACTGTATCCATATATATATATATATGTATATATATATATATACACACACATACATCAAACTTTAATCAGCCACAAAGTTATCTGAGACTAAGAATTCAACACGACTAAGGAAAGGTTGCCAAATCAATGAAAACAATAGTACAACAATAACAATAGAACTTTTCTATTTTAGTTTATTTATTTTACTACATTTATCTTTACATTTATCCTTGTTATACACTTAATATTTATTACTCTGTTGTGTTTCTTATTCTTATGTTGTTGTCATTTTGGAGCTATCAGGCAAAGGAGTTTTATCTTACCTCTCTTATGCCTATGTTGATCATGAGTTTCATACACTTGCTGTAATAAAACATCTAAAAGCAAAAAAATACAGATGAGGGACCCTGAGACAAAATCGTATCTGGTCTGTGGTCTAATTGTATCTGTTTAGGGGTCCTTGACGTAAAAAAGGTTTGGGAGCCACTGGTGTAGAAGGTGTCAACCATGGACTACATTACCGCACTGCCACTAATTACAAAGATATTGCTGCACGTAAAGTGTCTCTCTTCTGTATATCTGCATTTATTTTTATTTTTGTATTAAAGCCTGTGCCTTTATCACAGAAATGTAACAGTCGGGAGTTAACAGGAAATGAGGGGAGAAAGAGATAGGGAATGCAACAAAAGTCCTGGCTGGACTCAAACTGGGGAAGTTGCAATTACATGGTGAGAGCACCTTAACCCCCAAGGCCATCAGGGCACCCCATATAAACCTATACTTTTCTATAATGTAGTATAATGTCCAATAATGTAACTTATATTTTGACATCATAAACATCAACTGTTTTTTGTGCATGTAATTAAGGTATTCCTCTTCCATCATAACCAGATGAGGCTTTAAAGGCCTATAACACCATACACTACAGATGATTTAGCCATATGTTTAAGGGATCACCCTAATCTCAGAATCTAATTACCCTCATGACCGTTCTTTTATTTATTTATTTTTCACAATTTGCCAATTGCCATTTCACAATTCTCAACTGAACTTACTGTATCAGAATACATACTATGATAGGAAACCCTCCGTGACACACACACCAACAATGTGGCACGTTACATAAAATTGGAAACCAGACAATACACAAAGAATACCAAAGTTTTTATTTTGCTTCATTTGATGCAACTACAGCTTAGCAATAGTGAGCCTGTTGAAAACAGTCTGTAGGATCGAGTCTCACACGCCGTCGCACACAGACACGATTCAACCCAGTACTGTTGACCTCCCTGGCTGCTCTATTGAAGAATTAGGCAAACTCACAACACTGTCCAAACACAATGACTTGCTACTGATCGGGAGCGGATGAGTAACAACCGATCAGTCCAGTGATGTAAAGTGCAACAATGAGACAGGATGATTTGATAAAGCAGAATTTGTGGATGAATTTCCAAAAAAACAAAGTGTAGCCCCAAATTAGTAGCAGTAATAATATATCAGGTATAAAAAAATAAATGCTATTCTATACAAGCGGTAGAGAGGGATATAAACAGTACATACATACACATCATCCAGGGCAAAACAGGACATTATCACACCAAAAGCAGAACTATGAATAATGATATTGTACTTTAACAGTCTGACTAGTTACAACTCATCCTGAACTGCTACCCACCTGTCCCCTTCACAGAGAGAATGATTAGAGTTGAAACATTTCATTTAGAGTGATAGGCAGTATTTCATTTATGAAAAAACAGAAAGAACATTACTGAATAGGGTTCTTCTTTGGCAAATATACAAAAAAGAGCAAAAACAGGAGGGTTTTCCATGACATGGTGACTATATTCACTGAAAAATACATGCATGTTTTGTATTATTGTGTTTTATATATATACATATATATATATGTGTGTTTTTTTGTGTTTTTTGTGGGGGGGTTTTTAACTCTATTCTTTCTTTTTGTCATTATTATTATTGTTATTTATTTTCTTGGTTTTGTTTCGGTTTTGAATGCTGAGGTTGTTTTCTCCAGTGTACTTGATGGGTTTGTCTGTAAGCTCATCTACTTAAAAGTTGGTTTATAGACTGTTGTAATTACGAACATCGAGCGATACAGCGCTTTTACTTTGAAAGAAAAAATATGTAAATTCCGGAAATGCTGTTTCTGCTTATGCTGAGCTTAGACCAATTTTTACTTTTACATTTCCAAGAAGTTGTTAGATGAACTAAATCAAAGTTCCGGGTCGGACAGTACTGGTTACAGCTGCCCCCTGCTGTCCCCTCTGTCTCCAAGAGTTTTGTCATTATGGTGTACACAAGTTTTCACTGCTACATCAACCAGATGGGCAGCTGGTTGTCCTACAGAGGCTCATTGGACCAACCTGGGACCCCCAGGGGTCCTTGAGCTAAAAAGGGGAATAATTTATTTTCCCTACAATTCCAGCCATCAGAAACACAATGACAGAATGTCGTGTGCAATATTACTTTCAATATCATGCACTATAGTACTTTTATTTTTTTTTTAAACAGCATTTATTTCTGATTTTTGTTAATACAACTCTGACAATCCACTGCACAAACATGTTTGGACTGATAGATATCCCCCCCACCCCCCACCCATGACAATACCCCGAGTGCACTAAAAAAAAAGTGTACAAAAATAAATATAAATAAATAAATAAGTATACACTAATATACAAATTAAAAAAATATTCATAGTAAAAAAAAAATATTAAAAAAATGTTATAGATAAATAAATAAATAAATAAAATAAATAAATAAACATAAATAATGATACATTGTTAGAGTCAAGACAGTACACCCTACCATCTAGGGCACTAACATGCATAAAACAAGCACAGGAGTTAAGCCGAAGAGTTGAACACAAAGACAAATCAGGGGTCCTTCTAATGCTTCGTTTGAAATATTCCTGGTTGAATAAATACACACATATACTGTATCCATATATATATATATATATGTATATATATATATATATACACACACATACATCAAACTTTAATCAGCCACAAAGTTATCTGAGACTAAGAATTCAACACGACTAAGGAAAGGTTGCCAAATCAATGAAAACAATAGTACAACAATAACAATAGAACTTTTCTATTTTAGTTTATTTATTTTACTACATTTATCTTTACATTTATCCTTGTTATACACTTAATATTTATTACTCTGTTGTGTTTCTTATTCTTATGTTGTTGTCATTTTGGAGCTATCAGGCAAAGGAGTTTTATCTTACCTCTCTTATGCCTATGTTGATCATGAGTTTCATACACTTGCTGTAATAAAACATCTAAAAGCAAAAAAATACAGATGAGGGACCCTGAGACAAAATCTTATCTGGTCTGTGGTCTAATTGTATCTGTTTAGGGGTCCTTGACGTAAAAAAGGTTTGGGAGCCACTGGTGTAGAAGGTGTCAACCATGGACTACATTACCGCACTGCCACTAATTACAAAGATATTGCTGCACGTAAAGTGTCTCTCTTCTGTATATCTGCATTTATTTTTATTTTTGTATTAAAGCCTGTGCCTTTATCACAGAAATGTAACAGTCGGGAGTTAACAGGAAATGAGGGGAGAAAGAGATAGGGAATGCAACAAAAGTCCTGGCTGGACTCAAACTGGGGAAGTTGCAATTACATGGTGAGAGCACCTTAACCCCCAAGGCCATCAGGGCACCCCATATAAACCTATACTTTTCTATAATGTAGTATAATGTCCAATAATGTAACTTATATTTTGACATCATAAACATCAACTGTTTTTTGTGCATGTAATTAAGGTATTCCTCTTCCATCATAACCAGATGAGGCTTTAAAGGCCTATAACACCATACACTACAGATGATTTAGCCATATGTTTAAGGGATCACCCTAATCTCAGAATCTAATTACCCTCATGACCGTTCTTTTATTTATTTATTTTTCACAATTTGCCAATTGCCATTTCACAATTCTCAACTGAACTTACTGTATCAGAATACATACTATGATAGGAAACCCTCCGTGACACACACACCAACAATGTGGCACGTTACATAAAATTGGAAACCAGACAATACACAAAGAATACCAAAGTTTTTATTTTGCTTCATTTGATGCAACTACAGCTTAGCAATAGTGAGCCTGTTGAAAACAGTCTGTAGGATCGAGTCTCACACGCCGTCGCACACAGACACGATTCAACCCAGTACTGTTGACCTCCCTGGCTGCTCTATTGAAGAATTAGGCAAACTCACAACACTGTCCAAACACAATGACTTGCTACTGATCGGGAGCGGATGAGTAACAACCGATCAGTCCAGTGATGTAAAGTGCAACAATGAGACAGGATGATTTGATAAAGCAGAATTTGTGGATGAATTTCCAAAAAAACAAAGTGTAGCCCCAAATTAGTAGCAGTAATAATATATCAGGTATAAAAAAATAAATGCTATTCTATACAAGCGGTAGAGAGGGATATAAACAGTACATACATACACATCATCCAGGGCAAAACAGGACATTATCACACCAAAAGCAGAACTATGAATAATGATATTGTACTTTAACAGTCTGACTAGTTACAACTCATCCTGAACTGCTACCCACCTGTCCCCTTCACAGAGAGAATGATTAGAGTTGAAACATTTCATTTAGAGTGATAGGCAGTATTTAATTTATGAAAAAACAGAAAGAACATTACTGAATAGGGATTCTTCTTTGCCAAATATACAAAAAAAAAAGCAAAAACAGGAGTGTTTTCCATGACTTGGTGACTATATTCACAGAAAAATACATACATGACTCTTTCCATACAAATGAACTAAAAGTACAACAGTATTCATATACATACATAATAAACGAAAGACAATTGCCACAGAAGAACTCATTGTGGAGAGGGTGGGTGGGGCAAAAAAAAAAAGCTATTCCTCTGATGTACTTCAGTTAAGTTATATATTAATCAGAGCAAATATTAAAAAAAAACCTGCAAGGTTGAAAAGTCCAGAGACAAAATGAAACTGAAAGCAAGTCTATCAAAGCAAGTAATCAAACCTCTCAGTGTAGAAGTGCCAGAGACACTTTATTTCATTTTAACAAGCACCTTGTTGACCTAAAAAGTGTTCATGTAAAAAGGTAGAACTCTAAAATCCCCTCCTCCCATACCCCTGCATTGTTTTGGTCCTCGGCTCTTTATGTCTCGAAGCTTATTGGCTTCAATAACTTTCACTTTCTCTAACTGGGTCACAAAAACACCACCATCACTGAAAGGTTTGATTAAGACAAATCCCCATGATTCAAAACAAAGCACTTCATACATTCAGTATGATTGAGTCTGTTTATTTGCCAACTATTGCTCTGCCTGTGTTACAAATGTAGTTCATTATTACACAAATAGTCTTGTGTGCTGGTAATACAAAATATATATATTCTCTATGTACATGACGACAGTGCATATTTAACCAGCTGTGTTTGGACTCGTTCAAGCCATGCGTGAGCAGCTGCCGGGTGACTAAAGCTGTGCTCTGCTAGTCTGCCATGACTCTTATAGGAAAAGGGTTTTTTACCCCCCTCCCTGGAGACATCTGACTCAAGTTAAAGAGAGCGTTCAATACAAAACTCAAGCACGCACACAGACGCACACACACACTCACGTAAAGTATGCCTAACTCACGTTCGCTCACAAGCACACGGGAAAGCTGATACACAAACTTTATCATACATAACAATCTAAAAATATAATTATTTTGTCATTTGTTTTGACTCCTTGGAAAAGCAGTAAGTAAAATGTTTTGTTCTCGCCTGCATTTCTTGATGCAGCTGTACATGGAGCTACTGTCTGAATGAGCTCAGCTTGAGCTGACCGTGTCAGTGCAGAGGTGTCCTTGAATGCTCATCAGATCATATTGGCTTTCCTGCACCTCTTCTCACCTTCACCGTCAGAGGGGGGCGGGGGGGCGACGACGACACTTGGGAGAAAATTAAGGTAGATTAGCATGTTTGGGAAACTGTTTCCCGCTCTGACAACGATCTCGGGGGTCAGAGGTTGAGAATGGGCACGTCAAAGAGGTCACAAAGGCCTTCTGTCTCATCCAGGTTGTATATGTAGTCGTGGTCGCTGGGTGGAGGGGACAGACGCAGGAGAGGCGAGAACACTGGAGAGGAAAAAACAGACAGAGAATGAGATGAGACACACAGGATGCAGAAAACGAGGCCATGAGTCCAAGAGCTGAAATGTATTAAAGAATCTCTTTGTTAAACAAAGTATACATAATCAATTCGCAATTTTTTTTCAAACTCTTTTACGGTAATTGTCATTTGTTTCTCTGTAAACAAACTCACCTTCTGATGACATCAAGTCCTCCAAAAGGTCTCCACTCATGATCTCTGCCGGAGATAGAGAAAAGAACTATCAGTCTGCAGGACACTGACAAAGTGGTACGCAACTATGGCAAAATCAGTGGTGGAAAATTTTTTTTTTATTTATGTAATACTCAAATACCTTTAGTTGGATCAAACATATCAGAGAGCTCTTTGGGAAAGTCCAGCACTAGAAGAAAACCACAGCATACATTTCAGCTATACAGTCAGTCACTATATTACCATTGCTTTGATGTCCTCAGGAGGACGAAAATGTCCGCATCCAAAAACAGCCATAACATTATATATTAATATTATATTAATTATTTTTGCAGATTGCAACCATCTGTGTATCCCTCCTCTCAATCCTCCCTTTTCAAGACTGCGGTAACGTGAGCCGCAGAGTGCAAAACCGTAGTAACGGCATTCGTCTCGCTCAGAGGTCATCCTTACCATAATTACACTACTTTAGGAGCAACAGAAGTCAGCCGGCGGCTGGAAGTACCACAGTTTTGCACTCTGCGGCTCACGTTACCTAATTTTCAAAAGCGTGTCGGCGAACTATGGTGGCCTTCAGGTAACGCAAAAGGCTCTCTCTAGAGCCAGTGTTTGGTTTGTCCGTTCTGGGCTACTGTACAAACATGGCGGTGCAACATGGCAGACTCCGTGAATAGGACCCACTCCCTATGTAGATATGAAGGGCTCATTCTAAGCTAACGGAAACACGAGTTTTAGTTTCAGGTGACTATACACTAATGAAAACATAGTTCTGAACATTATATTCCATTTCTGCAAATAAATCCCCAAAAATGTTACACACTGTTCCTTTAAATGTCAATTTGTTTACATAATGTCCCCATTGTTGTTTTTTATGAAAAATACACAAAAATTGAATTTTTCTGCATACTAAATGCTTTTTTCACAATTTGGGATATATCAATAATCAGCAACATTGATTTTCTTTCATTGCATCAAACACTGCAGTGCTCCATAATACAGAATAGAATGCATGACTTTATGCTGTAATGGCCGTGGCCTTCAATGGGGACATTTTTTGCCTAACGGGTCTGAGTGTCTGTATTTTGGCTACACTAGAAAAATGTCCTTAGTGAGGCACAAGTAAATATTGAAAAATATCCTTTTAGTATGTCTCAGTCCTGCATGGAAAGAGGCTGCTAAAGAGGTTTATAACCAATATGTCAAAGAGCTATGAACGTAAAAGTAAAATATTAGTCATCAATATTCATCTTTCCAAAGCTGAGAGGTTCAAAAGAGTTCAGCAACATGCAAAACTCACATTCAGAGGGATCCGACTTAATTGGTTCAAATACTGCAGAGGCAGAAGAGGACAGAGATCCATCCAACGAGGCAGAAGACTGTAGTTGTTGAGTAACTGCAGCAGGTGTTTCTGTTGTTGGGCTGAGTGGCGTGGTGCTCGTCACTTCTGAAACAAAACAAGTGTGAATAAAATAATGCTGGTTCTTGGCATCATATTAGCGTACATAACAAATGGTTCAGTGTAAAATACAAAGATAAAAAAAAGTGAAATGTAGATATTTTTGATAACGTAGGGACTAAAAGATTTGCCATATTTAAGCTCACAGGGCAACACATTGGTACCTGTCACTGAGGCTGTCTGGTTGGCTGCTGTAGCCGACGTTGTGGCAGGACCAGGTTTTGTTGATGTCACTGGAGCTGCTTTGGAGACCTGGAGGGTGGAAAGATGAAGGAAAGTTTTAACATTGCATAAAAGAGAAACTATAATTTTTACAGTGAAAAAAAGCAGAAGCGTTTGAGTGGTGATTAAGCATTTATGAACACTATTTCAAACACAACTGTCATCTCAATGAGGAAAACTATGACAAATATTGCCATCTTGGGAGCAAGGTCTTCTTGTATTCCTCTTTACTGTTTCAATATAGAAAGACATCTGAACATCCAACGTCTCTCACAGTACACCGATACATAAATAGAGCTAATTGCATAGAGAAAGCTGATGGACCTGGGAGGCAGCAGTGATCGGCTGAGAGGTAGGTGTTGGCGCTGGGAGGTTTTGAAGGATGTCATCTGGAGGAGGGACGGGCAAAACAACAGGAGAGGCACTGGACGGGTCCTTATTGACCAGCAAAACCTCGATGGGACCAGATGAACTCTTGAGACGGATCTGGTATTTCCTCTGTCCGTTGAGGACCTGGATAAGAACACATAAACCCAGTCTGAGACAAGAGACAAAACAGTAGCTGGACCTAAGGAGCGTAGAAAATGACGCACATAACTTACAGATTCTGGTATGGGGACTTCTAGCTGTGTGCCAATGGGAGCACGGATTGCTAGGAGGGTGTCACCTGAGGATGAAGGACAAGCAAGTGATGGAAACGGTGTGTGAGACTGTCAATGTGAGCGTCACAGAAAAACGTCTACAACGATTGAGCATTTGAAATAATTACCTTTGAAAGCTCCACAGAGGTCTTCATGTCTTATATATGCCATAGTATGAATGTGTTAAGGGTTCAATTCCACAATCATCTCAACAGTGCACCTGTGGACACAGGCATTACCCATGACTGACTGGCTGGGGAGACTTTAGCAAAAGCCATTTCATCTTCAGGATGATTATGGTTTACTGAATACTTCGATTTATTAATAGGGTACTCCACCACCATAGTATTGCACTTCCATTATACAGATATCCTGACTTTTAGTCTTTAGTACGAGTCAAGCTTCAAAAACAGAATCCTAGACTTCCAATTATGAAATTAAATGGTGTTGAGATTGGATATGTTTCATTGCGTCTGCTGTTGCTCTGTGCCACTGAGTCACATGCACATATCTAAATACTGACCATGAGTGATTTTCACAAAGCATTTAACGATACGTATATCAAAGTAATTCAGCATGGCATGTTTGCAATGTTTGGGATACAGCATAGTATCGAGATATTTTGCGTGGCAATATTGTATCGATACATGGACGTCAAGTATCAATCTTTTATTACATAAATTACTATCTTCTTAACATCCAACGCTACTCTGTCTTTCAGAGGTTGTAGCGGGCTCAGTCTTGAAGCTAGAGTGAAGATACTGGTATCATGTAAAACTAGAAAACATTTCATGTTAGCCTGACTGGAAGGATGCTGAATAACGCTAAAAAACTATGCAAAATTTTGGTGAGGCAAAACTGGCATGGCCATTTTCAAAGGGGCCCCTTGACCTCTGACCTCAAGATATGTGAATGAAAACTCTGAGAGGAATAGAGTGAAAACCGTATCTTAATAGATATAATAGATTTTGCCAAACTGCATAATTTGCAATTGAAAAAAGGTAATAAATCGCAATGCATCTCATGGCAATAGGCAGCGTATCGTAAAATGTTGAAAATTGCAATAAGATTGTATCTTGACTTCAGTATCGTGATAATATCATATCGTGGGGCCTCTGGTGATTCCCAGGCAGTCTGTCCTATACAGGAAAAAATCTGTCCATAGTCTCCGTCAGCTCCTACGGACTTCTGAGCAACATTTATGAGCCTACAAATTAATTAAATATTTTCCACAGACAGGTCAGAGTTACAGTACTACAGTTGTCGGCTGGGCCTTTTTTACAGAGGCAAAAGTTCTACTGATATAATCAGACATAAAGGGAAAATCCACCAATTTTCCACATCAACATCAGTTTACCGGTCATGAGGAGTACTACTTAACTTGTGAAAACAGCTCATTAATGTCTTCTGGGGCTCTGAAGACGCATTATCATGTCTGAGAAAATGACCCTCTTGATATCACAAAGGTTATCTTGGCTGGGCTTGGACAAGCACCAATGACGAACAAATTGTTTTAGGAAGAGTCATCGCTTCTGATTTGGAGCGCAACAGAATGAATTCATGGCTGATGAATCGGCAGTGACAATGGGAAGCATTTATGAAAAAACTACTTCCAGCTATAACATATACATAAACACACTGTGCAGTGAAGGATATGGGCTGTTGTTGGAGTCGTCTGTGACATTCTTGATGCTTTGTTGGACCCAGACTCTCTGCTGGTCCAGCTCATTTTCCCTGAGAGCCAGGTCATCCAACTCGGCCTTCAGATCAATTAGCTTATCGGCTATCTCTCTGGTGTTGCATCCTGGACCTACACCCCTGAAACACAAAAGACAAATACAGTACATGGTCATGTACAGTCAGCATGCAAATACAGCTTCACACACTCATCTGCTCATGAGTACATGTTGTTTTTCATTAACACCCTGTTTAATTATCGCTATACACCTACGTGGATTCATTCTCATTCACCGTCTCTTGGCTATTGATCAATCTGCCTAGTATTAGAGCATGGACATTACTGATAAATCAGACTACAGCTGCATTGACAGGGAACATCATTTATGACAGATGTTGTGATTAAAACACAGGTTGAAAAAATGTTTTCTTTATTGTTACATTTATTAATGACATATTTTTTTTCTCTCCAAAATTAAGGAAGAGTCTTTCCACCTTTGGGGAATACAAAATGAACTGTGTACTTACTTCCACTGGATGCTGTTCTTGGACTTCTTCTCAATCAGACCAATTCCCTCCAACACATTAGTGATATCATAGATGCGTCGTTTCTGCCGCACTGCTAAGGTGTCTGCAGCCTGAATCACAGGACAAAAAGCAATTAGAAATACTGTAAAGATTACTGGCGGCATCTCCTTTAGTAGGCTCATAGCTAAAACACAGACCACTGTATCTGTGCCAACAGGTTCAATACCCTGCAACCAACCATCGTAGGGTACGACAGTGTCTTTTCAACTTCCTTCCCAGCCCAACGTGTTTAACAAACTAATGATAACCATGTGGCTGGTGCTGATAAGTATAAGCTGTGTGGCGGCAATGTGGTCACAGACCCGCTGAATGACAGCTAATAAACCGTAAGGCTTTTAAATTTAACAAGTCAGTTGGTTTCATTATTGAAAAATGCAGTGTGTTTTTTATAGACGGGTGAGAAGGAAAAGAGAAAGAGTGAAAGACAAAGAACAGTAACCAAATCTGTCCAGCAAGTCACTGGGGTCAATGTGAAAAAGAAACTGTTTTTATTATACAAAGTAATGCTTGGCTGGTCAAGCTGCCATCTGGTTCACTGGTTTTGGTTGAGAAAAAAAAAACAGTTGCAAGCAGGCTAGCAGTGTTGTTTTGTGTGTTTCTATTTATATTCCAATATGAAGAGTGTATTAACATGTTTTGATGAAGTCTGGGCTTTAGGGTAACCCTCATTTTAGGTATTTCAGAACACCAACTAGTTCTTCAAGTAACTTCATTAACAGACACTCTGGCTGCTCAGCAAGTAGGATAGGAGAGTTTTGTGGGTGTGTTAATGTTAATATCTCAGCTCAGCTCATAAAAACACACTGCATTTTTGTTTACATTTCATTTATTACATCTACCCTACCTATTTTACAAGTGCAATTACCTCTGTTTACATTACATCATTTTTTATATTTTATACTTCTTGATAAACACTTCTGTTTATATTTATTTATTACATCTACTTTACCTGTTTTATTTGTTTTATAACTGTGTATATGTTTTATCGGCCTCGTTAAGTATTTGTTTTAAAGCACTGACCAGAAGTGGCAACTGTGAATCTCATTGTATTTAATACAATGACAATAAAGCTTTCTATTCATTATAAAGCATGGTGGCCTTGACTGTGTGGTGGAGAACACAGCTAACTTTAGCTAATGTGCATGTGATTAAAAAGCTAATGCATTGTTGCTAAATGTTTTTTGTGAACGTATTGGAAACTAACTGCATGTCGTTAAGTGACAAAGACAATCAGATAAAACTGGTCATGTGTGAAGCTGCAGCTAGCTAGCTTTAGTAGAGGAACCACAAAAGCTGACCCAGTTTTTAAACTTTGAATCTGCAGGGGGCAGAGTCTGAAAAGTTGACCTCTCAAAAGTTCAGTCTGCAACCTTTCACTTTGAGAAACACCATGACACAACATGTAAAGGTTTTAAAGTCTCTTTTGTTTATAAAAACTACAAAACAAGCCATAAAAGCACAGATGCAATCATTCAAACTAGCCTGTCACACTGAGCTAGGCTAGGCTAACAGGCATGCTAGTGAGAGTGCATGCAACCCAACGACCAAACATGACATGTGCTAGCTAACAACAAAGACTCTCTCTGGCTGTGATGCTCACCGCTTTCAGATCCAGCACTCCGTCCTTCGCCTCCTGCAGGAGAGTCACAAACTTGGTGGTGAGCAGTCCCAGGCTCTTCTCGTGTCTGCTGGGAGTCTGTGGTTGCAGTGAGTCTCCCACAGCAACCAGGTCTCCTCTGTTACTGGCGGACTCCAGCTCCATCATGGCTCAGAGACACACAGATACTTCCCCTCCTGCCTGCTGCCTCCACCGACCAAACACCAGCCAGAGAGACCAGGAAACAAGCACCACCTCTGTAGTCAGACTAACACAAGGCCGGGGAAATGTGTGAGTCAAATAACAGGTGTTTGATGAGCTATCCGGCCTGGTTTGCTTCCAAAGGACTCCACTACACCGAGCTGCGCTGAGTACGGTGGTTCAATGAGAGAGCCGTTGGCCACGCTAGGTATGACGGGACGGTTCAATCTAGTGGTGTGTTGTCACGAACGAGCCGGTTCAAAGAGCCGGCTCCTGTCCGAGAGCCGTTTTTTTTTTTTTTTTAATTAAAGGGACTATTTGTAACTTTCAGAAATGCTTGTTAACAGCGACACCTGTGGTCGTTAAGTCAACGAAAGTCAGCGTCGGGCTCGCGCTTGCTCGCTCTAAATATACCTGAACGAGCATCACTCAAAACAGTGAGGCGACACACGTCAGCTAAAAGCACAATATCACTCTATATTTCAGTTGCTTGGCAGTCATTTTAGCTGACCAGACGAAGGTCTCTCCATGAATCACTGCTGATCCTAGTGTTGGCTTTTCCTGCCTCCGCTTCAGCCCCGGCTCCGCAGCGAGTAACGTTACTGTCTCCAACCGCAGTCGGAGGGAACAGTGAAAACCCCGGCACCCGGTCGGAGGCGATAACGTAACTCGTTGCGGAGCCCCGTCACTTCACAAGACACGGAAAACCTCTGTTGGTCTGGAGGAGCTGCAGCATTTATTTCTGCACAAACATCCACTGTACATTCACTAGATATTCTCAGAGCTAAACTAACTCTTCTGCAGTGTGGAGTGAGCGGCGTTCACGTCTAGAGATGGAGCAAGCAGAGCGAGTACGCGCGCTGTCTGAGTGAAGGCAAGCAGGCAGAGGAGGAGAGTACAGCGGCCACACGCGAGCGCGCATATGAAAGTGCGCATGTGTCCCGACCCGGTACATTTATACGCTTAAAAAGTTACAAACAGTCCCTTTAATTCAAGGCAGAATGATAGGATGATCTTCTCCGCGCCAGGGGCACTCACCAATCAGGTGATGACAGACAAGGATCATACCATCAAGCAGGGAGGGGCGGGGGTGCGCGGCGCGTTGGCGGTCTACAGGTACAGAGCAGGAGGGAGAGGAGGAGAGAAAGAGAGGAGTGTGATGCGCGAATAGCAGACAAGATAAGTGACAGTTGGAAACGAAGCAGCATGTAAAATGATGGTATTCTGGAAATTATAAGGTGTAGTATAATTATATTGAATAATTTAAGTGATATATGTGAACAAATACTAATCATAGGTCAAAATAGCGCTAAATTTGGCTGAATTATAAAAAGCAGAAGTGGTAAAATGAAGAGCCGTTTGGGAGCCGAAAGAGCCGGCTCTTCTTGATGAGCTGGCCAAATGATCTGGCTCACTAAAAAGAGACGGAATTCCCATCACTAGTTCAATCGTCGCAGGGAGCGTCTGCAAATACTCACATCCATTCAAAAGCGTGTTACAAAAAAACAACGGTGTGTTTGTCAAAACTTGTAATGTAAATAAATACCTTCTAATCCACCGATTTATTATATCGTGGATAAATGTTAATGGACTGCAAGGATTATGGTGGTGGTATTTTCTTGTGAAAAATGTAAGGGTTATCCGGATGTATGTGGGAGTGATACTTTGTAGACGCTCCCTTACCTACTCAAACTTGAAAACACACGGACGGGCGTGTGAGCGTACACGCACACACACACACGCACACGGTCAAGAACATACTCACAGATATATCCAATAAAAAAAAAATAATAATAATAATATATATAACACATAGACCATTTGATCTATGTAATATAAGTGAGTACAAACCTTAAAAAAAAAAAGTTTAAATAAATGGCTGGTAGAGGAAGTGTTGAAGATAACCATATTAGAAAACAAACAACAAGCTTCCAACATCTATTTGCTTACTCAGGAACTACAACAGGAGCCTAATGGAATTTAACCTGTGCACACTCTTCATTTAATCCTCAAAGATTCAATTTAATTGATTTGGTAGACGTGGATCTAGTGAACTGAGATACTGACATAAATTACTTGGAATTAAAATTATGCTTTAGTTTATTCTGTCTTGAGTGGGCTACATAATAGAAGTGACGGGTCTGAATGAGCTGATCAGGAATCTACAGAGATGATGGAGTTGAGTTATGAAATCTAATTATTATGTTTGTTTTTTTATGTTTTATTATGCCGTTATTATTTATTTATATTTATTATTCCGTTATGCTAGTTGTAGTAGTCAGGTATATTTATAGTGTCTTCCAATATTCTTTATATTGTGTATTCTAGGGATATATTTCTCTAGTGTTGATATGTACATTTTATTTACCGTTCCGGTGCATTGCCTGGATAATCTGCTGCTGTAATTTGGGATCAATAAAGTACATCTCTCTCTCTCTCTCTCTCTCTCTCTCTCTCTCTCTCTCGCTCTACCTCTCTCACTCTCTCTCTCTATCTATATATCTATCTATCTACCTATCTATTTATCTATCTATCTATCTATCTATCTATCTATCTATCTATCTATCTATCTATCTATCTATCTATCTATCTCTCTACCTCTCTCACCCTCTCTCTCTATCTATATATCTATCTATCTACCTATCTATCTATCTATCTACCTATCTGTTTATCTATCTATCTATCTATCTATCTATCTATCTATCTATCTATCTATCTATCTATCTACCTATCTGTTTATCTATCTATCTATCTATCTATCTATCTATCTACCTATCTGTTTATCTATCTATCTACCTATCTATCTATCTATATATCTATCTATCTACCTATCTATCTATCTATCTACCTATCTGTTTATCTGTTTATCTATCTATCTATCTATCTATCTATCTATCTATCTATCTATCTATCTATCTATCTATCTATCTATCTCTCTACCTCTCTCACTCTCTCTCTCTCTACCTCTCTCACCCTCTCTCTCTATCTATATATCTATCTATCTATCTATCCATCTATATCTCTCTATCTATTTATCTCTCTCTCTCTCTCTCTCTCTCTCTCTACCTCTCTACCTCTCTCTCTCTCTATCTATCTATCTCTCTATCTCTCTATCTATCTATCTATCTATCTATCTCTCTATCTCTCTATCTATCTATCTATCTATCTATCTATCTAGTATATAATATTATACTATAATGCATTATTTACATTGGGGTCACTGGTCCCACCTCCACAACTATTTTCATATAGTTCCACAGTAATTATGTCATAACAAAAATGCATTGTGTAAGAGTATCTTGATTCCTCTTTGACCATCATAGACGGCCCTGGTAGTATGATGTGTGCCCAGCAGGGGGCGGTAGTGTCTAAAGGATAAAACGCTCATCATTAGATTCGTGGTGCTTTATAAAGAGAACAACCCATATACAATATATACGATTTGACGAATATTAAGCCTTCAGACACATACCATAGCAATTGTGATGCAAAATTGAAAAAAAATAAGCAAACTATAGCTGAGCTTCATGTCGCGAAAGTGCGTTTCCGGTCACACCGACACACATGGTGGAGCAGTCAGCTGACTGGACCAAACACAGCAGCAGCGTCTCTGTAGCTGGACACACAGGAAACATCACATCCATTCATTCTCAGGTAAACCTGCTGCTTACAAGACTTGTATGTTCACCAAAACACAGCAAACAGCAATGCTCAGCTAGACACGTCCACCACAGACTGTCTCTCTGTTATTGTGTTTAGCTTCGTACCTAAACGTTACGCTACACTGCTAGCTAGCATGGAGCTACATGTACAATAACAGCTGACACTTCACACTGATGATTAGCTACTAAACATGTGTCCTCTGCTAGTTACAGTTTAATGTGCTATAATAATAAGAATGTGCTGATGTGTATGTATGTGCATATGTAATTGTATGAATATTTATATGCTTGTTTCTTTACTTTCCCATTCTATTGTTTTTTTATTTTAATTTTTTTAATTGTTATTATTATTATTTTTTAATTATTTATGTTTCATTGTGTTCTGCTGTCTTATGATGTAAATTTCCTTTGAAAGCACTTTGTGCTTTGGGCTTGAAAAGTGCTCTACAAATAAAATGATTATTATTATTATTATTATAATTATTAGTAATAAGGTGTCAATGACGATGTCGTGGCCTCAGTATGTTGCTTGTATTATATGGGGAATGCTGTTTTCTCTGCTGTGACAGGTGATTATTTCCCCACCCTGTTATATTACTTTCATTAATTTTACTGTTTCCTTCTATTTTTCAGCCGCAGCCATGAAGAAGAGCAAAGGCAAAGCGAGCAGTACTGCTGAGAAGGACTTTGTGTTTGAGTTCAGGGCAGGGAGACACAACTGTGTCCTCAAAGTGCCTCTGCAGTTTCCTGTTCAAGAGAACATCTGTGACCTTCATGGACGCCTGATGCTGCTGCATAAAATACCCTGCTACATAGAAAATGGTGAGACAAATCGATTCAAGGACCAGTCGCAGAACTATTTTTATTTGCTGTGTTATCCTGCTCGCAGGTGGAGGTGACTTTGTCAAATGAAATTCATATGTTTCTTTTACATTTTCATATCTGGGGCAATCCTTGCTCCACTTTCTTAAGAGGGATTTGCAGACCCCTAACTGCAGCCATCACCCCGACCCTTACTGCAGCCATAAACTATCGCCTAAACACAAGCTTTTCAGAAAAAATAAAAAATAATAATATCAGTCTACACAGTTGGACAGATCAGATTGTGTTTATTTATATCTCTCTACATGTCTTCCTGGGAAAGAGAATGTATTGTCAATGTCAAAATGGAATAGATCAAGCTCATTGATTTTTGCACCGTACTACTTGGCTTGCATAGAAATGAAAGCCTTTTTTAAATGACTGATTTTTTTGCTGTGTGTGTGCACCTCTTCCTGCAGAGCTAAAAACCTCCCTTTCCAACTTCGTCGAGGGGGAGACCATCCTGGATTATGACAGAGAGGCAGAGCTGGCCCTGCAGAGACTCACAACGGGAGATGTAGATGTGAACCAGCTCACCAACGCATGGACCAGGTCTTATGTGGAGGTGATAAACACATTTCAGTATGTTATTATGCCTAAAACGAATAGTTGCTTTTACCACAAGCTCTCATATCAGTATCTATAGTATCATGGGTGGCTGTTGACAGATTTACTGTCATGATTTTTAGATTTATTTGTATTTATCTTCACTAGTGCAGTGCCCGTTCCGAGCGCGTGCCCGTCCGGAACGGGCCGATTAATTGGCCCCTGGAAGTTCCACTTGCAGCGTTGTTGAGAACCGCGGTATGGCTGCTTCCGCTAAGTGTGAAGTTGATTGGATGAACGGTACTTGAGATATGCAAAGGGCAGTCATATATACATACACAGACAGACATAGAATACTTTCTCTATAGTTAGATGATGTTGCCACAGCGCCATCTGGCACAAAATTTGTCATGGTCACTCTTAGACATCACACAACACAAATGTGGTCGCAATAGCAGAAAGCGTTAAGGAGATATGACGTTTTTTGTAATTTAATTTCAGCATTTGAGCTAACTTTGAAGGCCAGCTATAGCAAAACTGTATGGAGCATCAACAATCCAAAAAAGTTACTTTTTCCGGTTTGGTCCAGAGATGTTCTGTACCAAATTAGGTGACGATTGCCCAAAATTTGTAGGAGGAGTAGCAAAAAATCTGATTTGGACAACATTCACAAGTCACAATTTTATTTCTGAGACTTATGGTTCAAAAATTACAGGCCATAACGTAAAGTTGATTATGAAAACGTCACCATTTGGCCAAATTGCACCACATTTAACACTGTATTCCCTCGGGTCCCCAGCAATACATCCACCAAGTGTGAAGTCCATACCGATTATATTTGATTCTATACACAAATTGCTAAAACACTCAAGGAAGATATTTCTGTGAACAATGTCTATTATTAATGTGGATGAATGTTGTTTTATTTTGGGCAGGTGTTAATTTCAGACATTGGCTGCGCAACGCACCCTGATCGTATATCCACGAGGCTACTCCATGTTTCTGTAGTATCACAGCAGTGTTTGGAAAGTGTCCTCGAATGCTCCCGCTAACTTCAGGGCAGTCATGGATCATTACAGTAATTTAAACCAAAGTAGTGCAGTGCATCTTCAAATTGATTATTCATGAGAAAAAAAAATCTCATTACATATGCCTGCGTACTACGTTTAATGCCTCTCCATTGCACTTGGTTACACTTTGATGCATTTCTTCCTAGAGATTCATCATGTGGCGACGGGTTACACATATTTGAGAGCAGGGTCATCACTTTTATATTATTGATCAATACAAAACAGGTCTAGTGACACACAGAAGTGGACTTTGTGGTTTTCTAATTAAATCAAGAATGGTCTTCTCACATACATATTTTTGATAGTGAACGTCTCCTATTTCATTTTTAAAGAAGAGCAATAAGATCATTTGGATTTATACTTCAAAGATCATGGGTCTCATTCAGAGGCGATTCTAGGATCAGACCTTTAGGGGGGCTCAGCCCTCAATGAGAATGTGCCCGGTAAACAGGGGTCCTTAATTTCCTGCAATCTGGTGAATTTTTATGCACCAATTTCTGCCTTTTTGGCATCAAGTTATGACGGCAATGTCTTTATTTATGTTAAAGAAAACGCAAAATTCAGGCATCAGATGCCAATTCAAAATATTCACAAAAATATAATGGAATATAATGCAGTAAGGCTCTCAGTCATTCTGTATTGCTTTTTAGGTAATTTTATGATCAAGTCAAGTTTGTTTTTATAGATCACAACTTTTGCGTTGGAAGTGGCGTACGCCTCTTTCAGGCCCCGTTTTGTGTGTACGCAACAGTTATAAATGAGTCTAAACGCTGCTGTCACTTGCTCAGCAGGTGTTTATAAAAAGACAAGGGCTGCCTCAGGTCGTGTTGTGAAGCCCCTCTGGCCCACTACACTCAGGCATTTAGGATTGGCTACCCGTTTGCATTTTACTGCAGTCACACAGAAATACACATGGAAGTTTTCCAGTGTCCATCATGTTCGTGGCCTGAAGATCCCTGAGCCTGTATAAATAGAGGTTGTTCCAGATTCTAATACTGTCCTGTTGCTTTACTAATTATGGAGGTGGTATTCAACTGTCCTGGATTATTAAACCGAGCAAAACATTCAAAATGTGTTGACATCTCATTTGGCATTCCTCTTTTGTCTTCCTGTGACCCACAATGACAGTTTTAGTTTCACATAGTGGAGCAGCCATGCAACATAGAGTAGTTGGGTTGCAATTACCATTTTAAAATTATTTTCTTTCCTCTGTCCCTGCTTCAGACTACGCTGGAGCATGCTCGGCCGGAGGAGCCCAGTTGGGATGAGGACTTTGCCGATGTTTACCATGAGCTCATCCACTCCCCTGCCTCAGATACCCTCCTCAACCTGGAGCACAACTACTTTGTTAGCATCTCCGAGCTCATCAGTGAGCGAGACATGGAGATTAAGAAGCTACAAGAGAGGTTGGTATTACGGATTATTGGATTGGATTTCCTGCACATACTGAGTTTTTGACCTCTTGTAATCACTTCATTTCTATGCAAATGGGTCTGTACTTCAAAGGGCCAGCAGACACGTTGTGTTTTGGATTAGAACTGCTTCAGAAGTGCAGCTGTCACTTTCTTTGTAAATTCACGTGCATGGCTAAAGCTGTACTCAACTTCTGTATTCTTAGCGTGCTTTCACACCCTAAATAGTTTGGTTCATTTGGACCAAGATAATAAGAAATTATACATTATTGCGTTTTAGTTCTGGTCCGGTTCAAGTTCAGAAAATCCGTGGGCGGGCATTTGATTTCCGTTAGCAGGCCCAATGTAGGCTAAACATAAGTGGCAGTGCTGGTACGTGAGTGTATTGATCAGACTGATTATACAATTCTAAGCACATCCTTCCACTCTATCTAACAAGTAAACATGACATAAACAGTGGGGCTTACCTGGATCTCTGTAGGAGGGTCCGGGGGGATCCTTGGAGCTCTATTTTGATGCTTTTTTATGCACTCTGGCACCTTATTTACATTCAAAGTACATGTATTAATCATTTGAAAACTTGCAATGCGCACCTCAAAAACTGTTCTTTACTTCCAGATTAACTATGAATTGTGATGTAAAAAATATGCACGCTCTGCCACTTCTCCTCTACTGTAACTTGTAGGGCTGTACCGAATAGTTTGCAGCTTCAAAGCTTTATTCGCTAAACAGAAAATCCTTTTGCCTTATTATTCCTGTTACGGCAAATCAGGTATTGTCTTTCTTTTTCTGAAGCCATCCAACCTATGGTTTTCTCAATTTGTGTTGGAACAATATTTCAGTCACCTGTCATGAATGTAGACCTTTTCATTGCCATTCTGTTGCTAGGGCAATAGCCTTGGGCCACGTTTACTTCCTGTCAGCTACTGCATTAACAAACATTGCAACAGGAAATACAAAGGGCCCATTTAGAATGTTTATGTTGTCAAATCTGGAAAAGTCCATGTGATAGTCTATTTTGTTGCATTCATTTCACTTCATAAATTTGACTATTTTATGTAGATCCATTACATAAAATTCCAAGAAAAAATCCATTTAAATTTCAGGTTGTAATGCAACAAAATATTAAAAACACCAAGGGGGGTGAATACTTTTGCAGTCTAATCAAATCATTGAATATGTTTCTGTCTGGCAGGCAAGCCGCTGAAATGGACAAAGTGATGCATGAGCTGGGGAATACTCTGAGTGACCAGGATGTAAATGCAGTTGCCTCTCAACACTTTGATGCACAGCAGGTAAAAAAAATAAGTTAGGGTGCTCTGTAGCAGTGTTAAAAGCAGGTGCACCTTGATCCCAGTACAAAGTTATAATTTCACCACAGACATTTCAGGGGATTCAGTCAGTGGATTTTCCATTTACAAATTCAGATTTGCCCTAGCCTGCTCAGTCTAAATATGTTGTTGTCATATTAAAGTTCCTTAATGTTTGACTTTGTCTTCTTTGAGCAGGTGTTGGAGAACAAGTGGGCCAGCGAGCTGAAGCAAGTTTCTGGCATTCAAAAGCACGAGTATCAGGAGTGGGTCATCAGTCTTCACCAGGACCTGCAGAAATCCAACAACAGCAGCCAGATTAAGTGAGTTAGTTTGTATGTGAGACAACAGACTCATGATAACATGTTGTATATGTGTGAATACTGAAGCATGAGCTTTGTTTGTGTATCCACATCTGATATCTGTAGGCTTACTTTACACCCATATGCAGCTGAACAGGCTCTTTCACGTCTAACTTTGCACTTTCAAATCTTGGGGTAAAGCAATAGTTGATCCAAGATAATGAATGCTGGAGTCGGGTCTCTGGAGCTAGGTTCCTTACTCTTGTTTGAAGAGGAAAGCTGCAGTTCAGACACAGGTGAATGCAATATGCCGATGTGGCAGCTTGGAGTGGCATTGTCAAAAGGCAGCAAGAAAACAGCACTTCATGATCTTTATTCACTGACAGTGTGACATCGGTTGGTTGATTTAAGGTCAGCTGAAGTTTATTTTTACGGTGACTTAGCATGGAAGTAAATATTAAACCTTAAAACTTACATTGATATAATAGGGTGATTCAAAGAGGGATCTAAATGATCAGAGGAACTTGTTAAAATGGCATGAAACTAACAAAATAAAATGCTTTAACCATTTCCACTAGGGATGCACCAATCCAACTTTTTCAGTCCTGATACCGATAGCGATACCTGGAAGAATATGAAATAATAGCATGTACCAGGGGATTCCTTAGGTTTTCCAGTTTCATATGATACCAGTACCTTCACTCTAGCTCTGAAAAAAAAACCTGAAAACTGAAAAAAGTAAAGTCAGCCGAGGGCGGCGGCGCCCTCAAGGAGTGGAGGAGGTTAAATATCTCTCATGTGAATTGTGCTCCTGTAAACGTCTCACTAAATCTTGACCAGAGGTCAAACTGACCCTTAACTAACAGGATCTCAACAGCTGCACTTCTGCAGCAGTTCTAATCCAAAACACAGCGTGTCTGCTGGCCCTTTGAAGTACAGACCCATTTACATAGAAATGAAGTGATTACGAGAGGTCAAAAACTCATCTTAGTTTGACTGATGCTCAGCTTTGCAGCATCGGTTATGACTGGCATCTTTGGATAAGAAGCGGAAAAAATCTAATAGTGGTTAGCAGTAATGTGGTCCTGCAGAGTAATGGTTTAAATTCAGGTCCTACACTCCTCTGCATATATTGGATATTCCATCAAAACACAGATACCACCAGGACCTGTATGCTAAGAGCTTCTCAGACAATGTGCTGACCCTGCATCAGTTTTTTCTTAAGGATGAATATCATTATCTTGTTATGTGTTGGTGGAACTTAATACTTCTACATCGGCACTTTTAAAGCTGTTACCCGTAAAGGAATTCAGGTTGGATTTGTGATTCCCTTGATATTGTTTTTGTAAATGAAGTGCTGAAACTAAACATTTAATCCTCATAACTGAGACATAACCAACTTGTACTACATTATTTCTTGGTTTATTGTCCAATAAGTAGACACTAAAAACTGCTGCTGAATGGGTGGGTTTTTCTTTCAAAAACATGTGAAAAGTGCCTTATCTGTCCAATAATGTCTTTTTCCGGGCAGTATAAATATAATTTTAGAAAATATAAAAATGTAATGTCTGCCCTTCCTTGTCGATTTTTCAGGTTTTGTCAGTTTCTGAGCCTACAACCCAGATGTACTATTTTGGATAGATACCTTTACTGATTGATATGTTTGTATGATTGATTTCCAGTGAGGAGATTAAGGTGCAGCCCAGCCAGCTGTCGGAGCAGGCAGATTCTGGAGCCAGGATGTTTGAGGAGCAGCCTCAGCTGGAGGAGAGCTTTACTATACACTTAGGTGCGTGACAGGTGTAACTTTAGTAACCATGTTCATAAAACACTTCTATTGCATTTGACTTTTGGTAGTATAAGTCTAAATATTTATGGAAAGCAGTTATAAACTACTGTACGATGTATACTATTTTCTGATTAATGTGAGTATCTGTATATTGTGTATTTATTTTATATATAAAAAGAAAGAGAGAAAAATATATATGTGTGTTTGTATATGCACCGATCAGCCATAACATTAAGACCACTGACAGGTCAAGTGAATAACATTGATTATCTCGTTACAATGGCACCTGGCAGTGGGGGGGATATATTAGACAGCAAGTGAACATTTTGAACTTTGTGTTGGAAGCAGAAAAAATGGGCAAGCGTAAGAATGTGAGCGACTTTGATGAGGGCCAAATTGTGATGGCTAGATGACTGGGTCAAAGCATCTCCAAAACTGCAGCTCTTGTGGGATGTTCCCAGTCTGCAGTGGTCCAAGGAAGGAAAACCGGAGTACCGGCGACTCATTGATGCACGTGGGGAACGAAGGCTGGCCCGTGTTGTCCGATCCAATAGAAGAGCTACTGTAGCTCAAATTGCTGTAAAAGTTAATGCTGGTTCCAATAGAAAGGGGTCAGAACACACAGTGCATCGCAGTTTGTTGCGTATGGGGCTCCGTAGCCGCAGACCGGTCAGGGTGCCCGTGCTGTCCTAATGTTATGGCTGATCGGTGTATATGTATGTAATATATACGTACTGTATATATGTGTATCTGTGTATGTATATGTATATATAAGGGCTGTCAATCGATTCAAATATTTAATTGCGATTAATCGCATGATTGTCCATAGTTAACTGAGATTGATAGCAAATTAATTACACATTTTTTATCTGTTCAAAATGTACAAAAATGTGGATTTGTTAACTATTTAATACTCTTTTCAACATTGGAGTGGACCAATATGCTTGCTTTATGCAAATGTATATATATTTTTATTATTGGAAATCAATTAACACAAAACAATGACAAATATTGTCCAGAAACCCTCACAGGTACTGCATTTAGCATAACAAATCATAACATGGCAAACTCAAGCCCAACAGGCAACAACAGCTGTCAGTGTGTCAGTGTGCTGACTTCACTATGACTTGCTCAAAGCTGCATGTGATTGTCATAAAGTGGGCATGTCTGTAAAGGGGAGACTCAGGGGTACCCGTAGAACCCATTTTCAGGTCAAGGGACTCCTCCTTTGCGATGCTTAAGTATGACATATCCATACATACCCCATTGGTACCAATGGATTCCTCAGGTTTTTCTAGTTTCATATGATGCCAGTATCTTCACTCCAGCTTTAAAATTGAGCCCACCACAACCTAAAAAACGCAAGTTGCGTTAATGCGTTACAAAAATGTCTATGTGTGATCAGGAGCACAACTGAAGACGATGCACAACCTGCGGCTGGTCCGGGCAGACGTGCTGGACTTCTGTAAACACCGGCGGCACGGCAGCGGCGGAGCAAAGCTCAGGCGGCTGCAGACGGCCCTTTCACTCTACTCCTCCTCACTCTGTGGTCTGGTGTTGTTGGTCGACAACAGGGTCAACTCCTACAGCGGCATCAAGAGAGGTCAGGGGACATATTTGTCTTCATAGAGATGTTGTCACTAGGCCAACATTGTTATTGTTTTGTAGAAAGATGAGAGTTTGCATTTGACCGTCTCTTGCTGGTTGGTCAACATGTTTACATTTTCCACAATAATTCTAGCAGTGCTTTATGTTTTTGCACCATTGAATGTAAAAATTGTTTTGGTCCTACTCACAACTCCCTCTGATTATCTCTCACTTTTACTGTGAGAATAACACTATAAATCATTTAAAGAGGAGTGAAAGTCATCTTTAAAGGATTTGTTTAAAGACTAGGCACTCCATTCACCTTCAGTTGGAGTACAGTATGGAGACATAGTAACACAGAAGAGCTTTGGCTGGATATTGTAAATTATATATAACTTTAACTTCATGCATCATTTCATCCCTGTCCTGTTCTGTGTTGACCCTCAGACTTTGCAACTGTGGCAAAGGAGTGTACAGACTTCCACTTTCCCTGTCTGGAGGCGCAGCTGGACGAGGTGCAGCAGGTGGTGCTCTATGCCAGAGCCCAGCGGAGCAGCAAGCAGAAAGAACAGCCTGGTTAGACTTTTAGCTGCTCCATTACAGCTATAATGTAGACAGAGCATTCAAAGAGGATTAGAAAGAGAAAAGCAAGACTGGTGAGACTGAGGCTTCCACGAATCTCATCCATTTCACCAGAAAATACAGCCAACAATGCAATACAAAGTGCTTTAAGTGTCAATTCTTAAAGGTGTTTCATTTCCATTTTTTTCAAATGGAAAAATCCACTCAGCCGTGAGCAAAAAGCAGTGACGTAGGTTATCAAAGTAAGCTAATCAATAAGGTTATGAATAATGTGAACGGCAGCACTAGCTGAGTCAAAGTTAGCTGTGCTTTGGAAATAACTGAAAGGGTTAGTTCAGATTTTTTTAAGTTGTCTGCGAGGTCAAATTATTATTTTTGCGAATGGAGTCTGGTGGCTTTGAAGAGAGCGATATAACGGCTTCAGTTCCCTGTCAGAAAGAGCTGTCTGATGGCGTGGTAAAGCGGCTGTAGACGGGAGCAGTAGAGAAACGTATTTTAGCCACCTAAAGAAAAAAATCGATATCAGTTGAAGTGTATGATATATTTAGAATATTTTTTTTCTGGGAATGTTGCCACAGACAACCAGTTTGTAATACTGCAAATATATATAAATATTGCAATACTTTCATCAGTGGGCCATAGGCTCAATAGATAGTGACTTAACGGACATTTGATTATATGAAAAACTTTGAGATTGCCACTTAAACTAATATTGTTGATCACAGCCTTGTTTAGCAGTGCCACAGAGACACAAAGCTACAAGATACGTAAGTGGTTGTAGGATCTTAAGAGTGGTTTGTTTTGCCTATGTTCCTCTCAGCATACAGAATATACTGAGGTGGAAGTTAAGCTCTAATTTACCTGGTTTGATGTTTAGCAAGACAAGAAATAACACCTATATCTCTTACATGAGAGTAAAATTCAAGCTTTTCAGTACAGAAACATTACACTGCAAAAGATTTCACAGAGTTGGAGAATGTCAGCGACATGCCGTCAGTATGAGTGGGGGATTTTATAGTCAGGAAGTCGAAGACACTTTACATTACTGCCACCGTATTGACGGAAAAACTGTGTCCAGATCCTTATCACAGCATCGGTTGAGTGGTTCGTGGAGTAGAGCTGTATATAGAAACATTCTTTCTAGGTTACAAACCTTTCAGGGAAAGTCTGAGCTGTTTTTACATACTGATTTTCATTGTATTTTTTCAATGTTTATCCTTACAGAGATTCTGAGGAATGGAGGTGACGATAAGAGCAAAAATCTCGAAAGAAATCCATCCAACATCTTACCAGGTAATGGATATCGATATTTGTTGTACACTGACTCCTATTCAGATTAAGAGAGTAAAGAATCACTGATTCGTTGATTTATCCCACATTGTTCATCAGTATTATTTTTCGACCACAGTAGTTCTGCATACCGTTTTCTCAATATCGCACTCTGTACCTGCTGCGTCTCTCTCAAGGTGAGTTTTACATCTCGCGGCACTCCAACCTGTCAGAGGTCCATGTTGTCTTCCACCTGTGTGTGGACGACAACGTGCGTTCAGGGAACATCACGGCCCGGGACCCGGCCATCATGGGCTTGAGAAACATCCTGAAGGTCTGCTGCACACATGACGTCACCACCGTCACAGTCCCTCTGCTGCTGGTCCACGACATGTCGGAGGTAAGAGTCGCTGAGAGCACTGTGAACACTGGCTTGTATGGATGATGTTGTAATATGCACGTTCTTTGTCCACCAGACTCCACACACACTCACACACTTCATAAGGGTTATAATAATGTATTAATGTGATGCTTCAAGGGAATAATTAAACCCATTGAAAATTCAGTTATCCTCTCACCCCCATGTTTGTTCAAACATTGTTTAAGTTTGTAGGACCAACAAACATACAGTGAGTCAGTTCTTCAGCAACCTCCAGGTCTGAAAAGTGAAGCCAATGCTGAAGTGCCTTAAACAAGCATTCTTTCTAACAGCCAGCAGGGGGCGACTCCTCTGGTTGTGAAAATAAATCTGATTGTATAGAAGTCTGTGAGAAAGTGACCCTATTTTTCAAACGATTTATTACCTCAGTAAACATGAGTTTATGGTCTCAATCGCTAGTTTCAAGTCTTCTTCAAAACAGCATGATGTTCATTTAGTAAATTATGGTCCCATTTAGAGTAAAATAGACCATAAAGCAGGGGATGCTTTAGGGAGCGGCTACCTTGTGATTGACAGGTTGCTATCACAGCGTTCAGCTGTACTTCAGCTCCAGCCTCTCGTGTCACTTCTGGTTGCAAAAAACCAAGGTGGCGACGGGCAAAATGCCGAACTCGAGGCTTCAAAACGTCAGTTGAAATAAACTAAAAGTAAGTAGTAACTTTTGCCACTCCAAGTGGTAGTAGTATGAATGCAAACCAAGCACAGTTCAATGCTGAGGTTGGTGAACTCCCAAGAGTTCAGGGGTTACTTTCGGCTACAGAACATCACCCCAGACGCTGATATGGAGTCACTGTTGCTCAACGACACCTCAGCTTGGTAGATTCAGCTCTTGAACCTTCATCATTAACCGTCTCAGCATAATCTTCTATCTGCTTTGGTCTTGTACCTCTGTGATAATCCCAAATAGTGTGGGATTGTTTGTGGTAGATACTACACGGGGACGAAAACCTGCTGGCTACACAAGTTTCCGTGTCCCTAACTGATGGCATATTCACAGTTTCTTCCCTTTCATTCTGCCACTGCTTGTTTATGCGCTGCATCCTCAGCTGTGGTCTGGCTTGTCAGGCACTGTCTGTGAATTCAGCCTACAATTTAACATTTCCCAGGTTTAAACTCAGGAGGGCAAAGCAGAGAGTCGTGAACTCTTGTGTTTACTTAGTACCTCAGAGTGTATGTGCAGCAGCACTCTGTCCTCTCACACAGTAGAGTAGAGTTACAGGGGGAGCTTTCAGTGACTGATGAACTGAGTTTAGCCAAATCTCCCATCATAATAAGATGGATTTTTTCTTTTATATCTGGAAATTGGAAAATCTTTTTTTTATTATTTGGTCTGCTGGATATTAAAAGAAAAGGGATTTTCTTTCAACCTGAAGAGCAGCTCCTTCATAGTTCTTCAACTGAACAAAAATTAAAACATAATAAACTGAGAATCCCATAAGATGGAAAGTAAATTCTCATCAAGCCTCTGTCTGGAGTGTACTCGAGCCACAACATGCCCGGCCCAATTTTTTCTTCTCATGTCTAATCAGGAGTCTTTGTTTCCATAACCAAAGACTTGTAGCTTTTGAAGCCTCAGGAACCAGAGGAACTTTAAGTGATGGCTTCTGGTTCCACATCAAAACCTTCCGTCTGTCATCTTCCTCTCAGTCTTGTTTGCCGTTTCATGGAGATGTTTGCCTGTTTGTACAAGCCCTATTCTTGTGTTTTGCCTTTGAAAACAACTGCCATAGTTTGTCTGTTTGATGAACTGTAGGCTGCAATCAAAACACAACAGGGCTGCGCCTCTTATTCTTATTTTTGGATGTTTTTCTTTTTTCCGCCTGAGCATTTAAGACTGATGACAAAGGAACCCAGAAGAATTGTTTAATTACACTATAATACAGAGAAGAAATTGAAAACTCTGCTAACCAATTTATAGTGCCAGTTTCCAGACAGTGACACTTATGCAATTTGACAACCGTTATGTCCATTTTTCTGGTTGTAAGAAATGCATCTTCTTGTCTCAATTGCAAAAAACTCTTTAAGTATACCATCCTATTGTTTACGCGTCAAAGACCCATTGCTCAAGCCTGTGCAGTTTTATCTCGAGGGCAGACCGGTTAGTGGGTGACGCAGTTCACACGTGTCTAAACATGGGCCTCGATGACACCACTTCATGGATTCAGTTAGTTGATTTGAAATGGGTGCGACACATTTGTTAGTGGGAGAAAGGCTGTGTGTGTGTGTGTGTGTGTGTGTGTGTGTGTGTGTGTGTGTGTGTGTGTGTGTGTGTGTGTGTGTGTGTGTGTGTGTGTGTGTGTGTGTGTGTGTGTGTGTGTGTGTGTGTGTGTGTGTGTGTGTGTGTGTGTGTGTGTGTGTGTGTGTGTGTGTGTGTGTGTGTGTGTGTGTGTGTGTGTGTGTGTGTGTGTGTGTGTGTGTGTGTGTGTGTGGCAGAGACTCAACCTAGCTGATGCTGTGAGCAAAGGTTGACTGTAGAGATGAGTTCGTGCTGAGGTCAGACTGTGTGCAGCCAGCAGCCTGGAAGCAAACACACTTCTTCTAATAAAGCGAGGAATCTTTGTCTATCTGTCTTTCTGTATGTCCTTTGCATATCTCGAGAACCGCTCCTCCGATCTACTTCACACTTGGTGGGTGTATTGCTGGGGACCCAAGGGAGTGCAGTGTCAAATGTGGTGCAATTTGAGTAAATGCTGGCGCTATAGCAAATTCATTTTACGTTTTTTCCTGTAACTTATGAACTGTAACTCTCAGAAACAAAATGTTTCTACTTTTCCTGGATCCTGTGGGTCCAAACCATAGATGTGTTATAAAGAGAACTGGAGACAGCGTTGGAGGCGGGCTACCGTTCATTCCTATGAGAGTTGCTCAGTGGCGTATGAAGCCAAAATGGCCCGACTGCCGAGTGATGAAGTACCCAGATCATCTGGCGATCTTCCGCATCCATTGGGCCCAAAGAGCATGCTCAGTAGCGTTTCCTTTAACTCCGCCTCCCAGCCCTCGCTCCAGCCTCGGTCTGGGTCTCATTCACATGAACGGAGGAAAGGAAATAACTCTGGATCCGGCTATTAGTGCATTTTACAACTTTTAGGACCTAATGATTTAAATAAGGGCGATTCCTGTGCTCATACTGGGAAGTTGACTTACCATTACAGACTTTTCTTTCCCAATGTAAGTCTAGGAACAAGTCTTTTGGGCCCAATGGCATCAATTGACAGACACAGAAGTTGTAATTCCACCAGTTGGCCGCTACGAAATTCTGCTTCAAAACCCGGGCTCTCTTCGATTGGAGCTTGGTCCAAACGAATCTATCCATATAACCCTAACCCTAACCCACGCCCATTTGCTTCTAGACTGATTTTCCGCCATTTTGAATTGTGTTCAAATCAGATTTTTTTGCTGCTCCTCCTACAAATTTTGAGCAATCGTCACCAAATGTGGTACAGAACATCTTTAGACCAAGCCAGAAACGGTTACTTTTTTAGATTGTTGATGTCCCATACAGTTTTCCTCTAGCTGGCCCTCAAAGTTACCTCAAATGCTGTGGGCAGAGCTTATATTATCAAAAAATGTCATATCTCCTGAACGCTTTGTGCTATTGCGACCACATTTGGTGGACACGTGTAGATATGATGTCTGAGTGACCGTGACACATTTGGTGCCATTTGGCTATTAGGTGACGCTGTAGCAGCAGCATCATCTAACTATAAATTAAGGAATCTCTGTCTGTCTGTCTGTCTGTGTATGTATGTATGTATGTATGTATGTATGTATGACTGACTGTCCTTTGTATACCTTGAGAACCGTTAAGCCATACCACGGTTCTCAACAACGCTGCAAGCAGAACTTCTGAGGACCAAGCAATTGGCCCGTTCTGGACGGGCACGTGCCCTGAACGGGCACTGCACTAGTAAAACTAAAGGGGCACATTTGGTGTGTAGATACAGTTGCCTGACAGGAGACTTTGTGTTTGACCTTGTCAATATGTAATATATACAGTATCTAATTTGCACACCTGTGGAAGACTAGGTAGGTATGTAACGTATCACAAATTTAACTGTTAACTTTTTGGATTTTTATTCTCATTTCTCTTCTCTCTCTGCAGGAGATGACCATACCGTGGTGTCTTAAGAGAGCAGAGCTGGTATTCAAATGTGTCAAAGGTAAGATGAAATTATTTTTAGTCAAGGAATTATTATTTGAGCAATTATGATACCCCGACACACATCGACACTGTTAAAAGAGCAAGTTACATTGCCCCTTGTATATTCCCCATTCTGCTGTATATTGGCATATATTTTCATAAATGACTATCCAAATGTAAACAGCATGACTTGTGATGATGTGCAGTAATTCCAGCTGACGTTTGATAGCAGAGATCTGTCAACCCCAAGCCTACAGCCTTTTTTTTAAAAACATGAGGTCTTGTTTTCATTCCCTCACAGTCAAAGAGCAAGAGATTGTTTTTTTTTTAGCTGAACTCACTCTTTGAAGAGATAGACTTACCAGCGTGTCCACTGACAGTGTTGTACATTTTACATAATGAACAGCTGATGAAAAATGTAATATGTTGTAACTAAGAGACACAAACTCAGATAGGACGATGCGGCACCGCCCTGAAGGCTAGCTGTGCATGTGATTATCATGAAGTGGGCTTGTCTGTAAAGGGGAGGCTCGTGGCGTTTAAATGAATTTGGGATAACACATTATTATCGCGTTAACTTTGACAGCCCCACACTGAACATTTGCTTTTTTTATTTGCAGGCTTCATGATGGAGATGGCCTCATGGGACGGAGGAATATCACGCACAGTCCAGTTTCTAGTGCCAAAGGTGACAGCAGAGTGTAATACCTATATTTTTGGTTTTGCAACTATTTAGCTGAGGCGATGAACAATTATTATTTTTTGAGTAATTGCTTGCCTACAAATCTCTCTGTTAATTCAACAGAAATGTATACTTGAGGCCTTGCATGTACACAACATCACACATGGCCTTGCTGTACATAGCTTTGAACGCAGGCAGTGAAGCGAGACTATTTGAAAAGCACGCCATAAATCAGAGATTATAGAGCTTTAGGTTCTCGACCAGTGTTTACACTACTGTGATGAAAGAAAGCTCAGAGACTCATCCATTTAGCTGTGTGATAAGCGATTGGATTAACGTGTAGCTGGGGGTAGCATTGAGGCGTAATATTGAACTTCAGGTCTTACCTTATGTCAAAGGAAAAGGAAAAACATCAGGTTTTCTGTCATATTTCCGAGTAGTTGTGACTTCAGCGCTGGATGAAGCTTAACTGTTATTTTATTTCGGGCTTATCTGGATGTTGTATGCCTACAGCTTTTGTGGTTTGTCAGGAAGGCAGCAGAGCTTATAGCACGATCTAATGTTGACAGGTTAAGACGATAAAACCAGCGGCATCAAAGGACTCCGACTGTATTGGCTTCCCGTCAGCTACATGCTCAGACACCATTCAAAATAGCACCTCTGAAACAACATTGTTTTCTGTGCCTCAAAGAGACGCGTTGGCTAAATATACGCTCCGTGTTTGCGTGCGGATGAATGATGCGTGAATGCTTAAAGATTAATACTTAACATTCTTATTTGACGGGTGGCGATGCTTAGAGTGACACAGTATGTTCCCCTGTTAAAGTCACAGCTGCCGGAGCTCACATCATTTCAGCGTCTTGACTACTGTTCCCTCAGGGGGGAAAAAAAGACCCTGTGATGTTGAACTAAAGGACACCGCAGGAGCTGTTAACACTTGGCTGTACACAAACAGTCCAGATGTATTTTTAAAAAGGTTTCAATGTGTACAAGAGGTGTTGTTTTTCACATTGGTGCTGCACAAATCTCCATCCCTTGCTGCTCACTAATCCTGGCTGTGTCTTTGTGTGTCTCTTTTGTATTGACAGAGTATCTCAGAGGAGATGTTCTACCAGCTGAGCAACATGCTGCCTCAGATCTTCCGCGTTTCCTCCACCCTAACTCTCACCTCAAAGCACTGATGGATAGAGATGCACCATGTTGCATCCTCAAGGCATTCGGACTAACTCATTTATTTTAACAATTATACAGACAAGGTATATTTCTTTGTCTTTTTTTCAGGACCTGTAGATTAAAACAGTGGAGATTTAGAGGAGAAGTAGCACATAGGCCCCATTCATTCAAATGGGGTCAACATAATATGGTGGCATTAAAGCACTTACAGTAGAGGTGCAAAGAGGATTTTAAATGAGAAGAGACATTTGTATGCAATTGGTGAGCCTTGTTATTTTTGCACCTTCCAAAGCTACACGCGCTGTAAATACGACTTACCAAAAGAGGACTAGATTCAGTGGCTCATCACCAAAGCAGCTGCTGCAATGATCATTTCAAGCCTCCGGGGTGCGGTTCTGGTGACAGAGTTTTATTACATCAGCCGCCAACGCTGCAAGTATTCCAGTTTTCCTGTAAAGCTGCAATCTGTAACATCCCGCACGTTTGAGCTACAGCATAATGGTAGTAGAAGGGAGCCAGCATGCTGGGGAAACTCCCGCACGATTGTTGAGGTTAGGCATTGACCTCGATTGGTTATGGTTAGGCATTGAGTTTAAATGGTTAAGGTTAAGCATTGACCTCGAATGATTAAGGTTAGGCATTGACCTCGAATGGTTGAAGTTAGGATAGGTTGTCAGGCAGCGAGTCTCACGAGAGTGTTTGTAAGTTTTTGCAGATCTCAGATCAGATTTCGCAATTTGCAGGCTCCCTCCTAGAACCCAGCATAATGGAGAATGTTGCATTGGTGAAGTTGTTTTAACTGGCTGTGAAAATGCGATCAATGGAGCAGATGAAGTAGATAGAACCGGCACTGGCAATTGACCGATCCTAAGTCCCACCTCCCCTAGTTACTGTTGCTAGGTCGGGCAAACTTGATAAAAAGAAAAATACTTTGGGGCGGCATGAAGCAGATAATATTACAAAAAAGGAACAAAAGCAGACGAAATCATGCAGGTTCACCAGAAACTCAGAACTCCAGCGGGGCCTCCGGCAGTGACCTGCTGTCGGAACTCCAGTTGGAGGAGCTCCATGCCCGGCAGAGCTCTGCGCTACTCCAGCCAGGAGCCGAGCTTCACCACGCTGCTGGAGACCCAGGCTGTATTGCTGGGCCCGCTGGAGGGAAGGGAGGCACGGGAGAACCAGAACCAGGACGGCCTGGGGCAGACTGTCGGACCCTGCTGCAGTAAAATTAGAGTTTTTTTAAAGGGACTCCGGTGCTCGTAAATACTACCGCTTTTTTCCACAGGGGCTGCCAAAATCAAGTCTGTGAAGATCGTGACACCAATGTAATGTGACTTACATAGTGATATTACCTTTGAACAGACGTAGCATAGCCTAACAAAGTACATGTATAACCCAACAGGAACCCGAGGTTCTGCCGGGTTCCAAACTTGCTCAATTGTTATAAGAGCATACAGCGGAAAGGGGTAGGACTTGGGAAGGGTCAATTGGACAGGTGTGACCACGCTAAATGTGACTTTTGTAGTGTTTTTATAATACAAATGGATGTAATAACAGTATGTTGATTCTAAAAAATAATGTATATATATATCACAGATCTCCACTTTAAATCTTTTTTGTTTTGTTTTGATGGACAGTATGAGGTCCCTGTCAACATCACATTTCATCTGTTGAATGTTCATGAATTAGTCCTGATGTGTGATCTCACAGCTCAACAATCATGTGAGATTTTGCAGTCCAAACCAATGCGTAATTGGCTTCATATTTGGAGTCTGATTTGTCCAGAAACAAGTGACATAAACTTGGCTCCACTGGTCCTAAAGACGAATGGCGTTGCTGCTGAGATGAGCAACGCGCAGGTGTTCATTGTGCTGCATTGCAGTGAGTTGTAGTGAGGATCACTCTTGGTGTGTGTGAGTGAGTGAGTGTGTGTGGTCCCTCCCCTCTACCTCTGTAACAGCAGATGGCACTGTTCCTAAAGACAAATATGTGAAAAGGGTGAATACAGGCACATACACACTTCTCTTATTAAACGAGATGAAGTTTAAACAAGTGTCTACTGCTTGCTGAAATTCATCTCAAGAAATATTTGTCGACATTCATAAGTGGTCTTGTATCTTCAGTGGTAAATGTTTGTCAAATGTGTTGAACACTTGAACCTAATCAGATGTGTATTCTGTATATTAACTGTTTACATTTTTATGTTTTAATTAATAAAAACACTGATTTGATGTAAATTCTTCATGAAAGCCATCATAAGCTTTTGACAGACTTTCACATTTTGGCTGATGACGTTTTTTCTCCCCTCTGCCAACAGTGATAGTGGTATTTGGTACAGCGTTTCATTTGGTGTTGATGGGTTATCCACAGGCACATAATCTCTCTGAAGTTAATAATCCATGTCATTCATTGGAATTACATTCCTCCTACATCTAATGGTGGCCTATAAGCCATTTCAGACAGACTGAAATCAATTCAGCTTGACAGGAAGTTTTGCCACAACCACGCTCAGCGGTGGTATTAGGAAGATTAAAAGAGTTGCGAGTGTGGCAATCAAAGCAAGTTGCCTTCTCTTCTTTCATGATAAACAAGAAGGGCAGCGGCCCTGAGAGAGTTTCGAGATTTAATAGCTTCATGTTGGAACCTGCAACTGTTTATATCACACTACCATGCCGAGAACCCACAAAACTGTAAGAATATGTATTGCAGAGTGTTTAGCATTCTTGGGATTGGTCTCAGTGGCCTGGAGTATTGGGTTTCCTTGGGAAAAGAGCGTTGGGTGCCGATTCAGCAGGACGGTCCACATCTCCCTCCTCTCTCAGTTCTGTACACATGATTGAAAGTTATCAGAGCAACATTCACAAGCTGGATATGAAAAGTTTTTCCTTAAAGAACAGTAAGTTACATATGGAAAACAAGTAGCACCAGGCACTTGTTCAAAGTGGTTTTGACAGTAGTGAAACCTAAGGCTCTCCTCAGTCGAACCAGCACGGGCTGAAGTAGGCCTATTAGTTGGACAAGGATGTCTAGTCACTCTCAGGCACAGAAACATGACCGGACAACAGTCATCTACAGCATGTCATGGACCATAAACTCTTCTTTCTTCCTTGTTTCATGTCCATTCATGTGGAAACTCCTCAGTGCTTAACCGGAAACATTAGTTTACATTTGTCTGATTGATTTATTTGGGCCAACTGTGGAAAACCATAGTGACTGATACAATATATAAATAATAACAATAAAATATGTTTATATTTTATTATTATTATTTTATTTATTTCTCTGACACATGCAAATGGCCAGCTGTAAGTGGAAACTTTGTCCTACCTTGGAAAGCAGTAATGTTTTCTGTGCCAGTGCTAGTTTTACCCTTGCAGGGCAGAATTACTCAGTGATAATTGATTTCCACACTTAATTTAACTTGCCTGGGAATTACAAGTCTGAGGAATGAATGGCATGCCAGCACTGGCTGGACAGCAATCTGGTAATACGCAAGAATTAAAAGATTGTTTCAATGAAAAGAAAAACATTATGATTTAATTTGCTTAATGGGATTTTTTTTTTCTGACGTGGCCACTAGTAGAGGATACAGTTGTGCTTTAAAACAACATGAAGAATATGATGCAGAATCTGTAGTGAAAAGCATTCTGAGCTTTTTTCTTTTCTTTTCTTTTTTAAATCCACAGGTTTAGGTTTGCCCCACTTGGCAAATTGTAGGCAGATTTAATGCATACACATTCAATAATACACTTTTAAGAGCCTAATTGTAAAAATTGTGGAACAATGGTCAGATGCTATGTTATTTCTGCTTCATGCAATGAACCAAAGCCATGATATTTAAAATGAGCAATCTAAACTAGAAAGAAAACACTTGTTTTCTGTAAGAAGAAAAGTGGGGTGACAGTTGAGATGTATGTGTGCAGGTAAAGTGTCAGGAGAAGGATGAATTATAGTAGTAAATGAAGGAAAGCAGAACAATGATGTAATAATTAATTTAAAATGCAGTCAATCAATAATAATATTAGAAACGTTTTTTTCAAAAGCATGACTAAATAAAAACATATTTATTAATCTATTTATTTATTTACTCATCTGTTTGTTTACGTCACCACTCGCTGGTAATGCTACCGGAACTTGCTTGTCTTTGCTTAAAGAAAATAAAAGCTTGTGTGACCTGTTATGAGGCACTTTAAAAAAGAACATTATAAACACCCCACAGGCCAGATTTTATTTTTTACAAATCTATGATTGTATGATAATGAAAAGATCACTCCCTATTTGTTCACACTGTTGTTTTCAATGTTTGTTGTTATGTGTATAACAAATCTTAAAATACTTAAGGCACTGTAGACAGACATGGTTGGGTGGTGTATGTATACAAGATCTGTAAATTATGTTATGTATGTTTGTTGCAAAGTGTCAATAAAAATATAATTTAAAAAAAAAGAAAAAGAACATTGAATGAATGAATGAAAGACTTTATTTTGAGCATAAAAATAAATAAAAACAGGTACAAAATAATAACAAACAAAACAAGAGTAATAGTGTCCGAAAAGGAGTAGGTAGAAGTAAAACTTATATTTCCCTACCCCTTTCTCACTTCTCCTCTAATAACTCATATATCATAGAATGATAATATAATATAATATATAAACTATCCCATATTTATTTACATCCCAAATTAAATATATGAATTATATGAACATTATAAAACATTAAAAAATGTGTCTTGGTTTAGTTTAGTGTGCACGCATCTTAAAGTCTTTATTTGTTTGTTTCAGTTTTATATCGAGTTATTAGCACTGTGAGTGCTTTCAGTCCGTTTTATTTTGAAAGTTCAGACCGGAAGTCGTGGCTGTAGTTGCCGTTAGCTTGAGCGGTTGTCACAGCTGGGTCTCTGGCTCTCTACAAGTTGAGCAACAGCGAGACGTCTGCAGCGAAGCAAAGTTGCTGCACAGGATTTTCTGGAGCTGCATTTAACTTAAGGTGAAGTCTCACTCAATTAAATAATATACTGTACGTTTTGTGGTATTTATTTGACAGAAAAACTGCGCCTATTCCGCCTCGTTTATTAGACACACACCGTATGTAACCGCGATAACGTTACTTAGCAACTCAACGGTCGATGTGTGGCGGTTAGAACTTATTAATTGTATGTACCGTTGAAACCGCAGATATGTGGGTTCATTTTCGACCCAAACGTCGGCGTGTGTATCGCTGAGGTCGTGTTTAATTCATACGACGCCAGAAACTGAGATTTAACGTGAGTCGAGCTGAAAATGGAAGCGGTGTGGTTGTGTTAGGTCTGTGGCTGAAAGGTGTATGGTTATAGTCGGGGTCCAGCAGCAGCGTGGTGCTTTCTGGAAGTTTTTCCACTCTGCGTCGTTGACTGCAGCTCTATACCACCATCAGGCTCCTCTGCACACACTGACACTGATGTGGTGCCAAGTGCCATGGTGGCAATAACTTTACAGGCTTACAGACCGATATAACCGTCTCTGCCTTCGTCTAATTCCCTGTTTGGCGCTGTGTTGGTGAAAACCCTGCTGTTTTGACACTAGGATATATGGGGGTGGTGGAGGCGTTTCAGGACACCCTGTCTGGAAAGTAATTAAAACTATTCCCTATCACCATGCAGTAAATTGGGATTAAAATCCACTAAATAACATTTTATTATCTATATCTACTCAGATGTTATGACATGCTCTACAGTGGATTCAGAAATAATTAAAACTCAACAAATATTTCTGTTTGATTCCCCACTAGTTACCCTGTTAAAAAATATAATAAGTAGACTAATGTAACTATTTTAATTACTTCATCAAAATAATGAACTTTTGATTACTTTTCTAACACATGTTTTAAACTGGACAATAAAGCTGGAAAGTCCTTAAATCATAAACCTGGCAGTGTAAACCTCACAACAGTAGTAATGTTATATTCTACATATACGTTTTTTACAGAAAAGAATATATTTGGATGCCACCCATTTATAATCACCAACATTTTGATTAATAACTAACATAATTAAAAAAAAATTTCCTCAGTAACTGTAACTGATTACAATTACATTTATTTTGTAATTTAATTACATAATCCATTACATGTAACTAGTTACTCCACAACATTGTAGGTTTCAGTAGTCAGAGAGCCAGCTAAGCTATGATATGATAATACAGCTGTGAACACAATCTTTAGCAAATGAACATAAGACTTTTTATTGTACTGAATTTAAGAAATCTTAATGAGAAAATATTCTTTGCAAGCCTTCACATTTCTACAGTTGATAGTCGACCAGAAATCCCAGTTTGTAAGTACAACTCCTACTAGAACATATGGGGTCTTGCTCAACAGCGCTTCAGCAGTAGTTGTTGAAGATGATGAATGAATCAGTGACTGCTCCTACATCATTTCCAAGTAGTCAACTCTTCCTGTCAGAAACTTTAACTTCCTTGTTACACTGATTACTCACTGATTACTCACGGACTCTTATCTTTTTGTTGTAGTTCTCACTGGAAACCGGTAGCAGAAATGTATTCTTCACCAACTGTTTGGTGACAGTAGAGTCACTGGCACATATTAAAATTTTGGATTAATCCTTGTCTAAAATAGTCTCTACTAATTGTGTGTTACTGCCTAAAAATCTGTTTATTATTGATGCTTAAAGCTAGGGTTGGTAATCTTGAGAAACTAGCAAGAGTATGGTGGATTTTTAAAATGATCCAACCGAAAATCCCAGTCCAGTGTTGCCAACTCTTTTCCAATGAAAGTAGCTAGCAGCACTAGCTCCCGAAAGTCGCCAAGTCTGCAACACTGGCAGCCCGTCCCTTCAGGCCTCCCTCCAAAGCTACTCCCCCCAAATTATTATTATTATGTACGTAAACACATCATAATGAACGGCAAACATGGCTATTGTTAGTACTCACAGCTGTCAAGCTAGCAGCTTGTGGAAGACTCCGGTAACGCGCAATGAGTGCATGGGCAGAATCTGACTTGCTCACAGTTAAAATATGAAAGAAAATTCTCAAAAAGGTGACACTGCATTTCTTTTGTTACCTCGTTTCCACCCTCTTTTAGACAAGCTTTTTGCTTACTTTTGTCTCACCTTTTAAGGCCTCTTTCTGATTTTAATTTCTTTATTTAGAAAATACTGTCAGGTATGTAAACTACATTTTATACTAAGTAGCCTAAACTCCTTCTCTAGCAAGCTGCAGTTTAGAGCTTACGTTGTTTTTTTTTGTGAATCTGGTTTTTGGCTTGTACAAGACCCTTCAAGATTCAAAGACCACATTAAGAAGGAAGAGGATCAAAAGGTCAAACAGCTCTAACCCATGACAGAGCGACTTTTATTGTCACCATGACCGTGACTCTGCCGCTACACAAAGACCTCTTTCCCCTCTCCATGGACCACTCAAGTGTGTTATTCATTCTACCCTGGAAAATAGACTCTTCTCTTTAGCCCTGTTGGCCCTGGCAGCTCTTCTCCTCTCTTCTCTATTGTTGACACTATTTAGTTTACTTATAACAATCCTGAACTTTTTCCTTTTTTTAAATTATACAAAGTCTAATCTTGTCTTCTGCTAGTGTGTGTTATACTAGTTTCCATGTGAGATTTCTGGGTTGTACTGCCATATATTGTATAAGAAGTGGATGTAGTTGCCGTGACATCACCCATTGGTTTGTGGACTGCTGTTTTGAAGCCTCGAGTTCAGCATTTTGGCTGTTGCCATCTTTGTTTTTGGCCATCACTGTTGTTTTTTTGCAACCAGAAGTACACAAGAGGGTAGAGCTAAGTACAACTGAACACTGAATAAGATGTTTTCAGGCGACCAAAAAGGTTATAATTAAATGTCATGAACTGAAAACACACTGTAAAAAGGTTAAGGTAGTAAGACAAAAACACAGACCAGACCAGACCAGACAACGCCGTGGTAGCGACCTGTCAATCACAAGGTAGCCATGCCCTAAATCATACCCTGCTTTATCGTCTGTTTTACTCTAAATGGGACCATAGTAGAGTGCTCCAGGGATGATGTATTTTTGTAGGCCAACCAGGAAGTTAGCATCGCCCTGGGTACTCGACAAAAAGCGAATGGGATTTTTCTATTGTGTTTTGGATTATTGCAGAAAATAAGCTCTGTGCTAAAATGCTATCTCATTTCTGGGTTTTAGGACTCATTCCTGTAGCACTCTATTTACTAAATGAACATCATTCTGTATTGAAGAAGACTTGAAACTAGCGATTGAGACCATAAAGTTATGTTTGCAATGTTTTCTGAGGTAATAAATCAAGTGAGAAGTTGGGTCATTTTTGCATACTCTTCTATACAATCAGACTTCTTTTTGCAACCAGAGGAGTCGCCCCCTACTGGCTATTAGAAAGAATGCAAGTTTAAGGCACTTAAAGGCACTGCGTTAACATCATCCATAAGTATACGACTGCTAATGATCAGTGACTAGCAGTCATTCTGATCAGAAAGGCTGATCTCAGAGCAGCCCCATTCTTAGCAGTCACTGCTTTCTATGTGTTGCCCCAGGAGGAGTTTGCAACGCTCTCTGCGGAGCTCATCTGCTCCACAGTGATAGAAATGCTTCTTAACCCAGGATGCTGTGGCTAGACCAGCTGGCTGTTTTCTGACAGTCTAATATATCCCCAAGCCAAGCGCAGGATAATCAGCCACCGTCGAGGACACCAAGCTACTTAGGCAGACTGAAGGCTTTGCAGTTTTAATCAGTCGTAGGCTGTTTATCTCCAGCTCGGATTGCTCTCTATGCTTTGCTTTCCATACGTACCTGGATACTCAATGAATTACACTTGGCTTCTGCATATGTTTTTTTGAAGACAGGTGGTGGATTATTGTGGTGGGTGTGATTTTTAGCTTCCTCCTCCTAATGCGGAGGGCCCGAAGAGCTTTTGCTGGAAGGTTTTTTTCTTTCTCTTAAGCTCTGTGTCCTCTTCAAAGCATTGTGTGCTGCTGTTGCTCTGGTATCATGTGTAGCCATGAACAATCACAGGTATGCAATCTGTACAATGGTTGTCTCTCACACAGTGCAGGAGACACTCACTTCAGTGGGAAAGCGCTGTTTTATGGTTCTCATGGCAATCCTGTTTCTTTACATTGCTTTCAGGATTTAACTTTCATGTCCTAGTGTAGTCAGGTTAGTCAAGTTGTGGCGCTTCAATGGTCTAAACTGTGTTTTTCTGTAGTTTTTGTTGTGTGTGTCATGGGAGATTTATCCTAGTTGTTGCTGTGCCTCAATTTTATGCAATATATTACTTTTTTTTATTTTCTGTCTGCAGGAAATTAGCCTAGATGAAACCTTGTCTGCACTTAAGTTGGACCAATTGCCTTGGGGTTTTATGTAAACCGAGCTGTCGGTTTTATATTGACAAAAGCCATGCTGGCTGCCTCTGTTTTCTTTGTCTCTGCGTGAACTCCGATTTAGCTAATTTCTCAGATCTGCGTGGCGTATTTTGTTGTTATCTTTAGGCAAACATTCAAACCACTTGGGCCTGGCACATTCACTGCTGAAGTGAATGTGTCCCTCAAGCGCTAATCATTGTAAAAACAGTGAGCTCATTTGTTGAAACAGGAGGTGGCAGAGAAATGTAATGGTAAAAGAAAGTTGATGGGGAAAAAGTGTTAGATTTTTTTCCCCCTGGAGGACAACAACCACTAATCAAAGGCAAAACAACACCTGCTCACAGACTGGGAAAATCCTTGCAAGTACTGAAAAGCACATTATTAGACCACCATAATTCACTAACAGTGGGGGAAAGGGATGAATATTAAGCAACCTGTCTGGTTCCTGGATCTCTCATTGATGGGAAGCGGAGGAGCCCAAAAGTTGTTCCCAGCTCTCAGCAGGCTGCGGGGTCGAAGTCCAAGCTGTTCCCCTGTAATAGTGCTGCTCCGCTGCCAGCTGGGTCAGAGAGAAAGACCGCTTCTAGGCTCCCCTAATGGGCCAAAGCTAAAAGAAAAGATGACTGCTACCCTACCACCCAGGAATGTCACCTCTGTGACATTGTTATCATTCAGCGTTTTCATCGTTTTTGACATTATGGCTGCTTTCTCACAGTTGTTGCTGGTAATTCTACCAGCCAGTTTACTTTTATGTCATGACACTGATTTTAGCTCCTTTCACACAGAGATTCTGCAATACTGCTGTTAAGAAGATCCGCTGTTACGCCGGCTTTGCTTTTTCACTGAACCAAACAACGACGGCATAATGCTAGAGCTGTCGTGGTGAAGGTATTTCCCCTGCGGTGATAATGGTTGGCTCAACAGCTCAAAATGCATTATTATTGCAATTTTTTTTTTTTGCAAATTACATAATTTATCCTGATTTTAGTGCTGTATAAATAAGCTTTATTGTTAGGTTATTATTAGTTTATTGTTGCTTTTTAAATGACAAAGATGACAGTTTAAAAACGAATTAAATGCTTGTTTATTGTTAAATGCAGAACACAGAAGTGCTTTGGTTGCGTCTGGTTGCTATGATACAGAATATCTAAATGTCGGCTCAAGGTAGAGTACTTTCTCTGGATGAAGGGAAGGTCGAGGCACGTAGGGAGAGAGGACGGACCTGCCGGTCTATGTGTATTCATTTCTCTTCCGTTGTTGTTGTTGTTGTTCAGCACTTGTTGCCGACACGTAGGATGTGATGGTTGGTCATTGTAGAGTTTTACCCAAAGTTGAACATTTTTCACCTATCGACGACCACAAAAAAAAACATTTGTGCAGCGCTCAGCGCAGAATAGACCCTTAGCACCTCGACAAGCTGCTGCCGTTTGTAGCAAAGTGTAAAAATGTGGCACTCCCGTTGCAAAGAATTCCAAAAAGAAAAACGTGAACATAGTGGTTGTGGCGGTTGCTTGCCATCCCCTGCGGTTGGCTGGTCAATATTGCGGTATTGCAATATTGCGGTTATTGCGACAGCCCTACATAATGCCGCCCCAGTTTGTGATTTTTGGATAGCACACTGGCATCACGGGAGCAGGCGTGACGTATAACACAACAGCGTCGGCGTCTAATGTGTGTGTGTATGCGCGTGTAGTCCCGCCGTGCCGGCTATCCACACAGACTTCGGCTCAGCTCTGTGACTACCTCCGCTGCCGGCTCAGCGGCGGAACAACTCTACCCCCCGTTTCCGTCTCCATACCTTTCATACAGAACAGCGAAGCGGAATAACGGCGCAACAGTCCCGCCTTAAACAAGCTGTGTGAAAGGGGCTTTTGATTCAAGAGGGATATGACTGAAATTGCAGTTAGGTCATTTGTTCTCCGTTGAGTTCATTCAGCATTTTAATTTGAATATCATTTGAATATAACATACTAACACCTCTCTCCCTATGGCATGAAAGTCCTCTGACAGTATGATGTTAATAGCTGAGCTTCTGTCAGGATCAGAGTTCCCGTTGGACCACCTGGGAACATGGCTAACTTTAATTGGTGTGAGAGGGTGAAGGAAGGCATATTCAATTCAAGCATCTAGGTTAGGTTATCTGTGTTCTTTTAATATCTGGTCTGATTAAAGACATGAATATTCCCCATCTTCTCTTCAGTGTTGCATGAAATCGTTCCACACCAAAGTGTGTGGGTGCGTTGGCACCGGTTCAGTTCTCTAGTGGCTTGCTTGGCCAACTGCTTTTCTCTTTAGTCCTAATTTGTTGCTCTGTATTATTGTCATTCAAACTTGAATGCACTGTCACACAATGGGTGAATTATGCCAACTGCACAGCTATTCTAAAAACAGAATCATTTAGTACATTAAGGGAACATATAAGTGGCATTCATTCGGTATGGCTGGCAAAAGTAACTGTCTGTGTTTATCCTTCTCCTGTCTGTGCAGCACAAGAATAAATGATGGCACTCCATTAAAACTAGAGAGGCATTACACTGATCACTGCAACTGTCATGGAAGAATCAGTATCCTATCCAAAGCTCTGTCATTTTAGTTTTGAAGTCAGAAAAAAATGAAAAGGCGGAGAACTGTTCTGTGTTTACGTTTTCTGGGTCAGCGTGCCAGCGGTTCAATGTATCATTAGAGAGACAAATATTTTTGATTTATGATGTTTGTCAATTTAAAACATAATTTTGCAAGTCAAGAAAGTCGCAGTTTGTCATATCATTTTGTGTGAAACCGCTCAGTGAACTACATCTCTCGTCTCGTACTATGTACGTCACCAACACCAGCTAGCTAGCTAACTGCTATGTTCCACGCACAAATGTAACGTTTTCCTACCTGATGTGTTTATCCACTGACTCCTGGTCTTTTTATCAACTGGGACATAAAAGTAAGTTCATCAAAGTATGAAACACACAGACATCATAGCTTCAGAGAGAGAGACGTCACTACGCGACTGTTAGGTGTGTAGTCTTTCTGATCACGTATTTTCACAGGCTTATATTTCAACAGTTTTACAACAAACTGTGACTTTCTTGACTTGCAAAATTATCTTTTAAATTGACAAACATACTGTATGTGTGATTCATGGTGCAGTTCAAACGGGATCAAAATAATATGTCTCTCTCCGTTGACTATCATTCATATTTTTTCCAAAATAAGGTCCCATGGTGGTCCACCGGAAGGGGCGGGACTTCAGCTCTCTATATTCTGGTTCTGTGCATCGATTTTGAACATTTAAAAAAAAAAAAAAATGAAGAAAAACTGTGCAATGTGTGTTCAACAATGTTATGCAATGCTAAATCTGTAGAGTACTATTTTAAGTGTACCCATAAAGTGTGCGTACACAAATTCAGAATAAGAATGGTACTGACTGAAGATCCCTTTTTGATTGAATACATGTCATCTTCATATCGGGACCTTGCCTCTTGTTCTTGGGAGTGTTGTTGAATGTAAGCCTAGATCCTCCTTTATCAACTATACTTAAAAAAAAAAAAAAAAAGCTAACAGGGCAGCACTCACTTCCTTTTTGACGAGAGAAAAAAAACTGTTTAACTCTATTTGCGTTGTTTCACTCACACCCCCTCCGCTAGCCTAATTCAATTTACTGACTCTACTTAGTTCTGCCCACATGGCTCTCGTGCAGAGGGGCCTGCGTGGCATTGAAAGCCAAACAGCCTCAGGTCGGGCTCAGGTCCGCCGAAACAGACGGCAAACGAGCCTATCGCTTTTCCGTAATTCCCCATTAATGAGAAGCACTACTTGAGAGTTTGACATGGCTGCTAAACCACAGTTGAAGTCCAGATGAGACAGGCCCTGGAGCAGGGATAACACAGGCTTGTCCTTAGACATTTTCCCATGGCGATAAGGACTTGGCCAGATGTTTGCAATACATATTCACACTCCCTCTCTTTGACTGCAGTCAGAGAAGCCCCAGAGAGTGTGCAATGTGGCAAATCTAGAAAGAGCAAATCTGGTAAGGCGTTTAGTGTGCCAAATTATGAATGACCCTGCCACCTCCTGATACTTTTCTTACTGAAACTTCCTGGAAACACAGAGCCAAGGGGACAGGGAAAGGTTTCCAACTTGAATTAGCCCTCTTTGAAGTGTGTCCCTGTGAATGGGGAAACGGCATATTATAAGACACCACAGTGTTCTCTTTCATGTAGCGAGCTGAAAGGGATGCTATTGAGTGTTTGAGGGAGACCTTTGATATGTGAGATGCTCTGTGCTTTGTGAAAGGATCAAGCTTATGATTTGAGTCAATATGTGTGTGAGGGCTTTGATGCCGGCTCCTGCCAGTTCAGTGTTTTATCAGAAATGTTCCGTACAGCGGGCTTAGGGCATCAGCCATGATGGTCCCTACAGCTCGCATATGTGTGAAAAGGCTGCTGCTCATGCACACATGTGTACAGTAACACACACACACACACACACACACAGCCACATCTAATGGAATTGCTGTTCCACTCTAGTTGACAGTAAACACATGTCCCGTTTTTTAACTTGTTTGGGTAGTTTGATATCGAGTGTCCTGTCCAAGCATTAGAGGACATGACTGAAATGAAGGAAGGAAAGATTTGTCTTGATTACATGTTTCTTTTGTTGGAAGGCTTTTCATCTTGTAGAGTTGACGATTGACATTTCTTATTTTCCCAAAACGCCCAGGCAGGGTAGCCTTCCGGCTTTTAGTCTGCATTTTCGGGTTGGGCACACAAAGATAGCAACGTTGTAAAACGCTTCCTATTGTGTAATTGTGTTTTTATGCTGCTGTTTTTGAAGGAAATGCTACATTAAATATGATTACAGTGCCACTGCAGACAGAGCACTTCATGACTGTGGGCAGGATGTTTATTAAAATGTATTTAAATGTTGTTTGCACACAGGATTAACGATATGTGGAGGGTCATGGTGTGTGTGTGTGTGTGTGTGTGTGTGGGTTCATGCCTTCCTGTGTATGCTACTGGTTGGAGAGGGAGGGAGAGGACTTTGCCCTTCTCTTCCATCTTTACCATCTGGTTTGTGTAGCATTTGACTGAGGCGTTAATCATTGTGCCTTAGGGCCACTGCTGCTCTGACAACAGCTGGAAAGAGGAGATGGACCTGTTGATGTCCATCTGTCCTTATGTCTGTCAGTCCTGCACTGCTGTATAACTGTATCCATGCAGCTGGAAGGTTCATGACCTTGGTGTTTTCTAGTTTCTCGAAAAACAGCTGGAAGGGTCTCCCTGGCAGTATTTCCTCTAGCCGTAATGTCTCTCAGCCCTCAACTTCCTATAAGTCACTCTCTGACTCTATAGGCTACTTCCATTTTTTTCCAAGTATTGGAAGTTTGCTGACATGCCTTTTATTTTGAGGAATTGCACAAGCACTGAAAAGGGGAATTGGCTATATCTGAGCCAGCCAAAACTCTGTAAAATGTTTCCTTGTCCTTATCATCCTCATATTTTGGGACGTCATTTACGCTGTTGGAAACGTAGCTAGTTTGCAATACAAGCAAAGAGAACAATGAAGTTCTGTTTTTTTAATGCCATCAAGAGTCTGCCCCCTGGCTACCCAGAGGTGGAGACTAGAAATCCAAGCTGAAATCGCCTGTAGCCTGTCACGTAAATGACGGTGCTGGTTGCAAGAAGAACAACAGTTTTTACAGCTGCGACCTTTTTTGGTCAATACAACACGCACTGAGGAATTTATGGCTTCAATCGACTATATTTACCATCAACACTGATTGGACATCCACAAAAAAGGTGGTGAATTTTCCCTTTAATGCCTCCACTGGTGTCCTCTTCCCTGAACGAACCTCGAAGTGTAAATGAGACCTGGTTATGTGGCCTTATGGGCTAAATAATGTATTGTTTCAGCATCAAAATTGCAATGTGTGTGTCAATGGCAGACTACATAGACCATTATACTGGTTTATATAACATACAAATTATTACAGTTTGTGTCTTTGAAATTGGCCATGAAAAAACCCCAGTGTAATAACTTTGGCATCTGTGGGTACGACACAAGGCTACATGACAAATTTTGACACTTCATCTCAATACCATTAATCCATGTATGATGAGTGCCAAACCAGAATAAAATGTCATCCCATAGGACAAATGTATTTTAGATCTAATGTGCACTATATGCAAAAAGCTCAGAGTGCAACAAAGGTTCTTTATCATTTTGAAAACATGGTACCGCTTCTTGTTATTACCTAATAGGGTTTATTATTAAAGGTTATCCATCCGATAATCTCACAAATGTGTTTTTCTCACGTTGCCATTGCATAACTTAACATTATTACAACTGATGAAAATTAGCCTTTTGCCCAACACTGGCTCATTTACAGTGATGTTGATAAATGTACATCGTCTGTGAAAAAATAAATTAAGTGTAACAAGCCTGCATTAATTGTTGAGTATTGAGTAAGTGTAATGTTGAATTAATGGGAAACTGCTCTAATTTCTCTGAAATCAGTCTAATCATTGATTGGTGATATATTGTCTCCATATTGAGCTATACAAATTAACAGCAAACATGTATTGTATCACAGTTCATTTAAACATATTCGTTCATTATCAGTCACTGCAGTAACCGCTGTTATTTACAGTTAATAAAGAAAAGATTTAATTGAGTCTCAATCTGACAGCTTAAATAACTGTATTATGTCCTCTTTCAACCCCTGTCTTCTTCCCATTAGCAGCTGGGAAGAATTACAGGATGAGAGTTCCTCCTAAAGACAATTCATGTTTCCGAGAACATCGTTCCTCTGTGGACGTTTATAGGCATCTCTCTCTCTGAACTCCATTTGTGTTTTCTGTTTGTTCTACAATAGTCCATGCATGTTCCTGTAAGGACACCTCTTTTCTCAGTAGAATAACACATGTCCTGCAGTGAGGCTCCTTTTCAGGAAGAGATCCTACAAGCAAGTAATGCTCTCATCTTTTGTATGGGACTTGAAAGCAGTGCTCTTTCAGTTTCTGTTTTGGACGTGTCCAGCTATTAGTCTAGTTAATGGATCCAGATGGAAGAAATGCAAGATGATTACTTCAGTGATTCTTGATGCAGGATTTTCTTATCAATATTTAATATGATCATTATAAAACTCACAAGGAAAAAGGAAAAATGTAGCCTTTTTTACATGGTGTGTTCCCATTTATTTGCTTGATGGTTTTATTCGGTCCAAATCTGATGGTTCTTAATCTCAGTTCTGTGTGAGACATCCCCTGTGGCAGATATATTACATTTACAGTACATACAGTAAAAGAAGAAAATTACATTTGTTCTGGGAAAAGGACATTTGCACGATCAATATAATGTTGCATGCATTGTTGTTGAGACATTTTGATACAATTATTAGGGCTGTCAAAGTTAACGCGATAATAAAATGTTAATGAAAAAATTTGTTTTAATGTCACAAATTTATTTAACGCATTAATGCAACTTGCAATTTTTAGGCTGTAGTGGGCTCAGTTTTAAAGCTAGAGCGAAGATAGTGGCATCATATGGAACTAGAAAATTGGTATGATATTGGTACCAACATCCAATGGTACCAATGTCATAGTAGCTTGGAAAGAGGCTAAATAGCGCTCCAAACTAACACTACATTTTGTTTTGTTTTGTTTTTTTCAAGGAAAAACTGGCATGGCCATTTTCAAAGGGATCCCTTGACCTGAAAACAAGGCCTATGGAAGGAGGCTGGGACACGGGCGGACATGGGTCTTGGGGTATGGGGTATAGCACATGCGCAGTGTAACTGAAGCTGCGGTCATGCGTTGTGATTGGCTCAATTTCGGCTAGGGCAGACCAGATTTTACTGCGCATGTGTTGTACCCCAAAGATATGTTGATGACGCATGACCCCGCCTCCTTCAATAGGCCTTGCCTGGAAATGGGTTCTATGGATACCCACGAGTCTCCCTTTGACAGACATGCCCACTCTATGATAATCACATGCAATTTTGGGCAAGTCATAGTGAAGTCAGCACACTGACACACTGACAGCTGTTGTTGCCTGTTGGGCTTGAGTTTGCCATGTTATGATTTGATCATATTTTTTATGCTAAATGCAGTACCTGTGAGGGTTTCTGGACAATATTTGTTATTGTTTTGTGTTGATAATTGATTTCCAAAATAAATATATACATACATTTGCATAAAGAAAGCATATTTGCCCAATCCCATGTTGATAAGAGTATTAAATACTTGACAAATCTCCCTTTAAGGTACATTTTGAACAGATAAATAATGTGCAATTAATTTGCGATTAACTATGGACAATCATGCAATTAATCACAATTAAATATTTTAATCCATTGACAGCCCTAAAAATGATACATTAGAGGTGGACTTGTGTCAGTAATTTTTTGATAGAGCAGATGTTTTTGGCACCTCTGTTGTGGACTTGGGTACGTCTAAGATTTTTTTTTTTTAAATACAATATTAACAAAGCATGTGATGATACTAGATAGTGCTACACCCATATCACAATGGAAACTGCATTCTTTGGGGAAAACCCTGCATTTCTCGCCGACACATGTCAAATTTTGTCACACGTCAGTCCTGAAATTGGGTACGTAGGAAAAACCCTACAACCCTAAGTTAACTTTGTTGCTTTGAGTTCATCTTCTCTTCTCAGGCACAGGAAAAAACATGTGTAAAGCAGTCTTGTGCAAACTATGACTGATCCTAAAGGGGGATGTAACATCATGTGTGCCTCTTGGTGCAGCTTTATGGATGGATTTAACATTTCATAATTGAATTTTCATTATTTATGATACTGTGCAGCTGTGACAGTTCTTGTGGCGGTGTGCAACAGATGGCCATGTTTAAGTAAAACACTGATGGGATTCTGCAGCTTTAAGGGACTATATAGAAGAGTCTTGGACCATCTATGTTATGTCTTCGTATAGATAACTCCTGGAGAATGTTAGCCGTCTGGTGCTGGTCACTGGAGTAGTGCTAATCCTGAAGGCGCTACATGTTAAAAGCTATTCGGTATGTATAGAAGCTCTGTGTTTAATGTGTTTAAGCATCAGCGTCACGTATTTACTTAAAGGTTAATTTGCTGTGGAAGCACACAATGAGTGATTGATCCTTCCCATCCCGTCCTTCGTGCTATGTATAATGTGGGTGACATTTAGGCTTTATTGGGTCCCTGCTGCTATGCCAAGAGTAGTGTCCCTTGAATTCTATTTCTGACACACTGTTTTTGGTTGCCTTGGTTTATCAAAGCAGAGAGCAGTGTGTTGTAGCTTATTATGGGCGCATTGGGTTTGGCCAGCAGTGGAGAAGCTGGGTTTGTGGAAAAGGCTACCGTGGAATTAAAACCTTCTTTGCCTGCCCAGAGTGCTTATGCGTCTTTAGCCAGAGCTGTAGTCAAGCGCGCAGACACACCATGTTAACAATAGAAACACTGCAGCACAGAAGGTTGAATATGTGACAGCAGGTTTTGGTGCAGTATCATTTTATGTAGCAACAGAGTAATTTGTAGAAAGAGCTGTCCACTGGTTGGGGAAGGAAGTATCTGGTAGGGCTGCAACGATTATTATCATAGTCGTTCATAATCTGTTATTATTATTATTTTCTCCATTATTTGATTACTTGTTTGGTCTATAAAATTGTGAAAAATGACAATCAATGATTCCCAAAGCCCAAGATGACGTCCTCAAATGGTTTGTTTTGCCCACAACTCAAAGATATTCAGTTTACTGTCATAGAGGAGTAAAAAAATCAGAAAATATTCACATTTAAGAACCTGGAATCTGCGAATTTTGACTTTTTCGATTATCAAAATAGTTGACCATTAATTTAACAGTTCAATAGGTCAATCGATTCAAATATTAATCGTGATTAATCACATGATTTTCCATAGTTAATTGCGATTATTCACAAGTTAATCTCAAATTTTTTATCTGTTCAAAATGTACCTTAAAGGGAGATTTGTCAAGAATTTAATACTCTTATCAACATGGGAGTGAACAAATATGCTTTCTTTATGCAAATGTAAGTATATAATTACTATTAATCAATTAACAACACAAAATAATGACGAATGTTGTTCAGAAACCTCACAGATACTGCATTTAGCATAAAAAATATGCTTAAATCATAACATGGCAAACTCAAGTCCAACAGGCAACAACTGCTGTCAGTGTGTTGACTTGCCCCAAACTGCATGTGATTATCATAAAGTGGGCATATCTGTAAAGGGGAGACTCGTGGGGACCCATAGAACCCATTTTCATTCACATATCTTGAGTTCAGAGGTCAAGGGACCCCTTTGAAAATGGCCATGCCAGTTTTTCCTCGCCAAAATTTTGTGCAAGTTTGGAGCATTATTTACTGCTACCTTCACTACAAGGTAGTATGACATGGACAATGGATTCCTTACGTTTTTCTAGATTCATATGATGTCAGTATCTTCACAGTAGCTTTAAAATTGAGCTCGCTACAACCTAAAAATCACAAGTTGCGTTAATGCGTTAAAGCAATTAGTGGCGTTAAAACAAATTTGTGTTAACGCGTTATTATTGCGTTAACTTTGACAGCCCTAATGACAACTAATCGATTAATCGTTGCAGCTCTTGTATCTGGTATGAAACTTGAGGTTTTGGGGGGTTTTGGCTGGAGCCTCCGTTTTTTTCAGTATATACCTCATTATTCTTACTTCCATACAGTTCTTCTGGACCGACACGATGAAAACCTTTTTTGGGTGTTTTCCATTTCTAGTTGATTATTAAGCTACTAGGAGGGTGTGTGTTCGAGATATGCATATTTGTACTTGGGGTGGGTAAATTTCACACCATTGAGATAATACATCTTTGCCAACTATTTAAAAGGAAGGGCATTATTAGTTTTGTGTGTGCTTGTCCAGATTTATCGGAACAGACGATATGTGAGGGGTAAAGACATATTCGGTAAATGAGGACACAGAGGTCCAGGCTGAGTTGGTGAGGCCCTGCCTTTTTCCAAAATGGGATTTTCAGAATTCTCTCAATTCCAGGCAAGCCGCTCCTGTTGCAGAGGGGAAGTGCTGCCAGCAGCCATTCTGCACACTCTGTCTTCATATTGATCTGCCTCTGGGCTCCAGAAATGGGGATTCCTTAAAGCCAGTCGTAGTCTAATGACATTACTCAACACCCCTCCACCCACCACTAACCCCACTTTAGAGCTCCCTTCGCTCCACATTTTCCCTTCCTCTCACTGTTATCTAATTAAAAGCATTTCTATAGAGGGTTGGTCTTGGCCTCCAGGCGTGGGGTACGGACATGGCAGCTAGCCGGGGGTTGAGTGATGGTGTGTGTGTGTTCATGCGAGCAATCTTGGGTGCATGTCTGCGCGTGTGTGCATGTACGTGTCTCTCAAATAGGCTTACTGCTGGCTGAGCTGGTGAACCAGGAAAAGGGTTAAAGCAGTCCATGGACAAGCGGTCATGCAGGAGCATGAGCTTAACTAAGACTGGGCTGCAGGAGGGGAGGTAATGAGAGAGGGGGGGGGGGGACATGATACTGGGTCAGGGGGTATAATACAGAACTTTTAGGGAGTGGTTATAGATAGTGAGAGAGAAGGGATGGGGGGAGTGGTCTCATTGTGGGGTTGTTAGATGATATCAGTTCATTCTTTGTTTCCTAACCGCCTGTTGTGCTCCTATTATACAACACAGGTGAGTGTGTCTTTGTACTATATTTCAGGTGACGGTTTTAGCTTTTTGTCTCTCAGATAAAATCTTGCGCCGAAACGAGTCATTTTTTGAGACAGACACAGACAGACAGACAGACAGAAAGCGACAGGATTCCTCAAGTGCTTTGGGATTTTCCCAATTCCCACCTTACAGGCTGAGGCACAGAGGAGAGGGAGGGGAGGGAGAATAATGGGAGGGATGCAAAGGAGGTGGGCTAAATAAGAGAGGAGGGAACAGGGGACACAAAAAGAAGCAGGATAAAAAAAGAGTCAGACTCTTGAGCGTAGAGTCGAAGCAGGTGGTCAAAAGAGTCAGTGTAGATATGCTCTGCAAGTGAGCGGAGTGTGTCGATTGGATAAAGAGTGTGAGCAGCCTTTAAAATAGATTAGATGCTCAATTTTCAGCAGTGCGAGTCTGTAGATGGACCTTTTGAGCTTCGCTTCTTTGGCTCGTGAGTATCATTTTGCCAAATAACTCCACATTGTGGCTCATTGTGTTATTTTGCTTTTATCACACTTTCCATTTCATTGTCTTCCCTCAATGTGTGAAAGACCAGATATGCAAATAGTTAATGTACAGTATAGAATAAACACAATTAATACATTCCTTTTGAAATGGCAAAGACGCACATTTTAGCCACGCATTTGGGATTTTTAGCTGCTGTCATTCAGCCAAGCATGATGAATTGAAATGAAACTGTACCTCCTGTATTGTGACTGCGAATGGTAGTGAAAGGTTAGCTGTATCTTCTTTTATAGAAAGTCTAATTTAAGCCATGTTTTTAACTAATAAGTTCTGACCTTATCATTTTACGAGAATGTTCGCTTATTAATTTTTTTTATTGAAAAATAAGCTAAAACAGGCTGATTCAACACCCTGATGCATGTTACATGAAGTTATAACATGGCTAAATTAATGATCTGACTTAAGATGAGGTTTTAAATAAGATAAGAAATACATTTTTCCTACATCTTTATGAATAAATTTGACGTTTGCATGTTACAACATAGTGTTGATCACAAGTACCGTCTTACAGCAATTAACTGGTTGTTGATTAAACCCAATTAAAACTGTGACTGCTCTATTAACTAAATGTAAACACACCTGATCATGGTTGAATGAAAACTCATTAGCGTTTGCATTCCCTCTTATTAGTCCTTTCACCTTGACACAATAGGTTTTCAGTGACTGGAAAGCCACGGTCCGTGAGGAGGCGCGTTATCAGCCACATTGACTCACAAGAGGCTACACGGCTGAACTCTGCTGCGCTCCATTGTTGTGCTATTTGCATGGGCCAGTATGATAACGGTGGCCTCCCTGAGCCGTGGCTGGCTTCATTCTCTCGTGTGGACAGAGGCGCAGGCTCCCCTCAGTTCACCCTCTGACACACACACACACACACACACACACACACACACACACACACACACACCCTAATCCCACACCAGGGCAGCCCAACCTAGTCTGCATTCCTCTCCATGTTCACCTGATAAGTGGGATATGTGTGGGTGTTTTTGTGTGGGTGTGAAGTCTTTCTGTGTGGATCCGCTGTAGTCTCCTTCAGATAAACACTGATACTATTTCTCCACTCAAGGTTGGAGTCCATTGGTGTAGAGATGCTATTTATACAGTATTGGGGATTTTCCTGTGTTGTGAATGAATCACTGAGCTTGAATGATTGCTTTAATAATAGATTTTCCCCTATACCATAAATTACATCCTCCTACTAAAATATTTTTTGAAGATATCGATAGCATTGCCCTCTCTGGAGCCATGAACTATTAGTGTTTTGTCATCTTTTTGGTCTTTTAAACTTAAGGGACTTATTCTGAGTCATCGGCCTAATTATGTGCTGAGATGGAAAGAGCACTTCACATTCTGGCACTGCAAAGAGTGTCATTAGATCCTCCAGAAATAAGACAAGGTTGCCTCTCCTGCTTCATTATAAGATGTATGTCCTTCCATCGTATCTTCTCCTAGACACAGTACTCTAAAATAACTGGCGACTGGTTGGCTTTTCATATAACTAGACAGCACAGTAGAGTAGGAGGATATTAGCAGCAGACAGCCGTCCGCCTGCTGGCGCTGTCTTTGAAATTAGTTAGGTTGGTCACATGATTTGCGGTGAAAGGCAGGGTCAGGGGTCACAGTGACGGATGTGGGCTTAAGATTACAGGCTTGGGGGTAGGGTCAGCACGGTCAGTGCTGCCTTTCAAGTGAGCAGAGGCAGAACACAAATCAAACACTAACACTTTTATTGAAGATGGTTAAACAAGTTCCATGTTATTATCCAGTTGTGAGTAACAGAAGGAAACGGTGTGTTTGGAAAAATGGTGCCAGAGGTCCCGATGGTGTCCTCATCTGGATGACAGGTCATGGAAAGATGTAGAACACCTGGTAAAGATAAACTTAGGAGAGAAAGAGTGGCAGAGGGACTGGAAGAGAGTGGGAAGATTGTTAAAATGGCTGTAAATTAGTAAAGGACTAATTTCCTGAAGAAAATGTTAAGTGTTCTCGCTGAAATATGCATGTGCAAACAGGTCAAAATGTGAAATGAAGGGGCGCCTTGGTAGAGCGGGCACCTACAGTATATACCAAGGCTGGGTCCTTACCGCAGCAGCCTGGGTTTAAATCCGCCTCTCTTTGCTGCTAGTCGCCCCCCCTCTCTCTCCCCTTTTTCAGTCTATCCACTGTCCAATCAAATAAATGCCAAAAAGCCCTAAAATAATCTTTAAAAAAATGTGAAATGAAGTGTAAGCATTAAAAAGAGCTGAAGTGTAACTGTGTGTTCAGATAGTGTGAAACCATTTTTTGCAAATGCATACAAAGTCAACGTGAAGACTAGATTAGATGCAAATTTGGCGCAAAGACGCATTTGCACAAGTTAAAAATGTTTAAAATTGATAGAAAGATTTGTGCGTATCCCGGGGCTTTATGAATCTGCTTCATAAACGTACAGATGAGTAGAAAAATTAGAGACTAGAGAGATATTACAGAAGGAATTGGTGAGTTCTGAGTTCAGCTATAGCATTCAGCTAACTGTTTGGCCAGGCGATCATTTTAGGTGTGGAGAGTAGGCCTGCACGATATGAGGAAAATCTGTGATGTTTTATAACATTGTTTAATATTTCAATGACGATATGACTTGCGATAAATAAATATTATTGAAGTTTGCATATTAGCTATAGGTACATTTCCTATGTTGGTCTGGTTGTCTTTAAATTCAGAACTGGATTAGAATTGAATATTTTTAATATAAGTAGACTAAATGTTTCTAGAGCAGCAACAGTAATATTTACAACAATAAAGTTACTATATAAACTCATTAATGTCTCAGTGGAAACGAATCTAAAATGTCACTAAAATCAACCATATCCCTGACATCAAAATACTGAGTGAAGCTTAGGAAGAATTAAGAACACAGACGTCAGTCAGTGTCAGTCCTTCCTCCTGTCCTCTGTCCTCCTCCCTCTGCTGACGTGATTCACTGCCTGCAGGTAGCGCTGGTAGAGAGAGGAGGGGCTGCTTTGTCTCAGCCAGCAGATACGTTTACAAGAATTTGCTAAAAGTTAAGATATGTGGAAAACTAAGCTAAACAGTTAGACTACATACAGACAGCTTTTGTTTTAGTTTGTCTAGCCAAGGGTTATGTTGTGCCCATAGATGGTTGTCTGTTTTACTCTAAATGGGATCATAATTTACAAAATTAACATCATGCTGTATTGAAGAAGACTTGAAACTAGTGATTGAGACCATACACTCGTGTTTACATTGTTTACTGAGGTAATAAATCAAGTGAGAAGTAGGCTCATTTTCTCATAGACTTCTATTCAATCAGACTTTTTGCAACCAGAGGAGTCGCCCCCTGCTGGCTATGAGAAAGAATGCAAGTTTAAGACACTTCCACATTGGCTTCACTTTTCAGACCCAGAGGTTGCTCACTGGTTATGCCTATACTTTATCAGGGTAATAAAATATAACACAGAGGCTCCATAGAACAACTTTATTTCTCCAACCTTGTCAATAACAGCACATCACCACTTCACTCCTTCCATTCCACTCTTAACAATAAAATCCTCGGACACATACACTGGAACACTGCTTACTAGAGGGAACTAGTCACGGGCTAGATCTGAGTTTTTTCCCAGAACACTTGAATTACAATATGCTGAAAGGTTATTATGGAATTTTTGCCCAATGATGCCAAAAACATGTTGCCTACTGAAGCTTTAAGGCTTATGTTGTTGCTCAGTTCTGACATCAGCCATGTTGACAACTGCGTCAAGAAAGAACCTGTCTGGGGCCCTCTGAGTGTGACATCATTCCCATGACCTCCATTTCAAGTTGGCACTGTTGAGGTGGTGATATTATGGCAGCATTGTAAGCAGCACAGTGTTCATTAGGGGTTGGTCCATCTTAACTTGTTTTGTGTCGTTGAGACGGCAGAGAAGGAGAGCCACGGGGAAAGGTTTTCAGGAAGTAAGCCAGGGAAGCAGTCGGTATAAAGGCTGGTTGTGGTGTCCCTCCGTGCAGACGGCCGGGTCCATTAATGTGCAGGATCTCAAAGGGAGGAAGGCCAGAGTGCTGCAGCCATTCAGCTTGAGCCAAACACACAACCAGACCCTCCTACTGAGGTTTCTGCAGCCACAGCCTCGACTGTGGCTCTGATGTCATCTCAGAGCAATTCCTTCCCCTCTTCTCTTCCAAACCGTGCTGTCTGCTGGGAGACCCCGCCACCCCTGTCCACCAAACCACACACACGCACACGCACACGCACACACACACACACACAAACTTACTTTCTATATCCTACCACCTATATGAACACTGCGTTAATCGAAGACTTGGAAATGGACTTGATACCTCACTATATCAAATTACTCTCCCTGGCACAATGTATACAAAGGCTGTTTTGTATTGTAAGAATACCGCTCAGAGTCATTAGGACCGATTTTTGGGGGGCCTGCGGCTGAATAGGGCATGGTAATGGAGCAGTGGGAGAGCTGACAAAAGCTGCCCACCACCCCCTCCTCACCAGCCTGGCTCCGAATGTAGTGTTTAAACACGTAAGGTGACAAGGAGAGCTGCTTGTCTAACAGTGTGTTCGTGCGTCCGAGGCTCTGGGAAGACGATGAAGGGCATGACTGGAATACATTGTAGAGTCAGAGGTGTCATTAAGCGAGTGGTGGAATGACTGTGTGGGTTGCCAGCACGTGTGCGTTTCTCTCTTGCCTCCCTAAAACACACGCTTGAGAGCTCTGTACCGCTTTGTGCCAATACCTCAAAACAAATTGGCTTAAGAGCACCATATTTAAAACAAACAAACATATTTTTATTTTTATGTTTGACTTTGAGGTGGATAAATGGACTGATAAATGCTTCTCTGCACCACTCTCACTGTTTCCCTGCCACCGTCTCTCAGTCCTTCCATCCTCCTCACTGTCTTAACTCTGCCTTTCCACCGCCACTCGGGTCAAGACTTAAAGCAACCATTCAATTTAAAAAACCCTGGAATCTGACTTGCATTTCGGGCAGGCGTCCAAACAAACCGCAGCCGCTTGGGTAGACAAATCAGATTCCTCTGTTCTTGCCACTGGGGGCCCTTCTGTTTTCAGTGAGAACGTCTGACAAAGAGTCAGCTGGGGCTGCAATAGAAAGCATTCACACTGAGATTCAGAACCATAAGGCATAACCAGTCGTGGGCAGATATGTCAAAAGGGTGCTCTTAGAATGCAGGTCAGAGACGAAGCTGACCTCAGGGGTTGAGGAAGGATAAGGATGAGAGGGAGAGGGAGGGGGAACACACACACACACTGAGAATTTGTTGGTAGGGGGTTGTAGTGGCCAGACAGGCTGTTCGGGCAGAGGCTGGTCCCCTGATGGGTGTCTTTCAGTGTGCCCAGGCTGGGTGGGAATGGGATCTGACGGGTGTGAAATGGTCCTCTCTCCCAGTGACCCAGGCCCCTGCTAGGTCCAGCCTGCTAACACTGTCGCTTTGTCCTTCAGATTCTCAAAGAGCCTGTATATCAAAGGACTCCTAATGACGGAGCTGGGAATGTATGAATGCTGTAGGAACTCTGATGGCATCATTGATGACATTCAGTTAACATTTTTTGATTATAACGACGTGAAAGGCACAAGAGATTTGAGATGGGCGTTGCTGGGATGCCTGATGACTGTGATTTGTGCAAGTGGTGCTAAAATATGACTTTTCAGGACATGAAACTCCTGAGTCGATGACTTCTAGAAACTACTAGCAAACTTGTTGTAACAAGCCATTTTTAGTTTCTTGAGAAAACAGTATGTCATCTATTTTGTCCCTTTATCAGCTTGTGCAGTATGTTGCACGTGATTTAAAAAAAAAAAACCTCCATGAGATACATTTCCTTGGAATCTGATTAAATCACTTACTGATCTGAGCACGTTCCTGTGATTAACCACATCTTGTCGGAGATGATGACATCCATTTTGTTTGCTGGGAGAGAACAGATGGGCAGCATTGGCAGAAAAATGTCACACCGAATGCAAATATAGCACCTTGTTGTTTGTGTGTTTGCGGCTGTTCTGACTGTTCTTGCTCTTTCCCTCTGCTTTAAAAGGACGCACACCTCATCGGTGGATGATGACGATAATGGTTTTACTTTTTTTCATGTACGGATATCTGAATGCACACAGATTGGAGGCAGCCTGATATATTGTTTTGTCTTTAGAATGAAAGTCACACCTCATTCCTTCAGACGAATATCAGTAAAATTTAAGACTATAATCGCTTCAGAAACGCAGGACTGGATTTAGAGAGAACAGGGATAGGATGAACACACAGTATCTTGACAATAAGGCATGTAATGGAGAATGTCGGCTATTGTCACTGGAAAGATTATCCTCCAAGGTGTGGTTGACTTGTCTGTCAATGTGGGATAGTGTGCAGAAAAATAACAAGGACACAGTTGTTGTGGTTCACCTTGGCATTTTGTTTGTCTTCACACACAAAGCTTGGTGTGGATGGATGCAGCTCAACCTCTGACTTAAACACATCACCATGACAACACAGCTATGACTTTGTTGTCACTTTTACAGTATCTGGCACAACATAGCTTTCTGTCGTTAAACCTAGCATGCTGTGTAATATCATCCCTCTCACGTGTGACTTAATCTAGCTCCTGCTTCTTTCTAGTGGCACGTCTTTTCAAGTGCTAAAGACTTTCTTAGCCGAACAAGGGTAGTAATCTGCTAAAAATTCCTGGAAGGAAGACTCGCCCACGTGACTAAAACTACAAGAGCTTGATAATACAGATAATGACAGGGTCAGCCAAGGAAAGGCTCCCACTAATACTAGAGTTACTATGGAGAAGGGAAAGGGAGACATAGTGAAGAGAGAGATGGGGAAATTAGATGTCTTTTTTCAAAGGTTGATCTTTCAAACCTCTACCATGTGTGATTTGAGACTTAAAGTGGCAGTAGGCAGAATGTTTTTGGCATCATTGGGAAAAAAATTCCATAATAACCCTTTCAGCATATTGTAATTCAAGTGTTGTGAAAGATAACTAGACTTCTGCACCTCGTCGTGGCTCTGTTTTCAGGCTTTAAAAAATCTAGCCCGTGACGGGAGACTTTGGCCAATCACAGGTCATTTCAGAGAGAGAGCGTTCCTATTGGCTGTTCATTCAACGGAGGCAGCTGTCAATCACTCGCAAACTCCGATCAAACAGTCAAACTAGGCAGCACTGATCAAATATTAATTAATAGTTACTGTAATGCCTATTTTTTTTTTTTTTTCAGATTATCTGTCTCGTGCATTACTGTCAGGATATAGCGACCGTTTTATAAAAATAACTTTTTTTAAATCATATTTGCTCCCAATTCTACTCGCTGCTGCTTTAAATAAAGGCAAGCAAAGCAGCAGAGGGAGAAGGAGTTCTCTTGGCAAACGTTTCGGTGCGTTCGCCACGTCGCTGCAGCTGACTCATCTCCTCTGTCCGCCTGTTGTTGTTCCTGCTGTCCTGAAGCTGTATATGTTGGAATTTGCTTTGAAATCGGTTGTTAGAGAGAGCATGACATCCCCTATGCACACCTGAGGCCACTGACATCCAGGTGTAGTTACCTGGGAATGACCTGTCTAATGTGGCATGACTTGGCCCTTACTACCATTTTCTAACAGTCTGAAACAGCAGCAAATTATATACAAAGCTGTGCATAACATTCAGGCGTTTCTTTAACTTTGCTGTTCAAAAGTTGCTAAAAGTTTCTTTCCATTTCTCAATGCTCTCCTTTCCTCTTCCCCTGCTCTCCAGATCCAGAATGCTGAGAGGAGGATGAATCCCCCAGGTCATCTGAGACATCCACGTGTCTTTGCTGCTGTCCCTCCCCGACAGCCCTCTTGTCCCACTGGGGCGCCATCTGCCTCCCCACGCTCCCCCCCTTGCCCGGCTCCCTCCCCCCTCCCCTGCCCACAGTAGTGGCCATCCCAGAGGGGAGGAAAGGCGAGCCAGCCCCTGTAAATATGCCTGGATGGAGGTCTCAGTGGCGTCTCGTCCTGCTGAACTCCCTGACCTGTGGCCTGGAGATCTGCGTGGCAGCTGGGATCACATACGTGCCCCCGCTGCTGCTGGAGGCCGGAGTGGAGGAGCGCTACATGACCATGGTGCTAGGTATGAAAGAAAGAGTGGGATCTGGTTACCAGGCATCTTTGCTACCTCATAGTGTGTGTGTGTGTGTGTGTGTGTGTGTATGCAAGTGCACGTGCACGTGTTTTGCTTCTGCTTGCACACACTCTCAAGGATAGACCGCTGAACTGCTGGGGTTCGATCACCTACTTTGTGGCTTGTTTATTAACCACATGAGTGAGTGTTTCAAATGATAGATTGTTATAGCCCTTGAGCACCATTTATTCACTTTACGATACTTAGTGTATTGTCGAAGGGCTGAAAAGAAATGAGATTTTATTTTAATCAGTCTGAATGTTTTGTTTGCTGTGGTTACATTAAAGCCATTCACCTGACCCGGGTGGTTTGTTTACACAGAACCATCTGAGAAGCCACTGTAGAGAGGTACAGGGATGACGTATTTTTGTAAGCCAACCAGGAAGTTAGCAGTGCCCTGGGTTCCTTCGACAAAAAGCCAATGGGATTTTTCCATTTGGTTTTGGATTATTGCAGAAAATAAGCTTTGTGGCAAACACACGTTTATGATACTTGCACGTTTTGTTCAGCAGGATGATCTGCACAAATGACAAGATTTTGGCATCAGAAGCGTTCTGGTTTCCGTTTGTAATCCGAGTAGTAGTGACCAATCATGTCAAAGCAGGCTTCGGTTGAATGGAGGTAAACAGTCCGTGTGGAGAGCAAAAGAGGCGGAATGCGTTGGTCGAAATGCATGTCTCAGAACCCACCACCTATCGTCTGATGATGATTTAGCTTTTTATGGTCTAAAATTAGCTTGTAAACTGGCTACTTGTGAAATCCGGTCGTACACGTCGTCTCTCAACTCAAACTCTCAAGTTGCTAATCAGACTGTAACACAAAAGCAGTCTTTTATCCGCTGGTTACACCAAAACCCGTCGTCAATAGGCTCCAAGATTGGTTCTGGCTATGCAAGACTAGTCTGGAACTAGAACTGGCAGAAACATTTAGGACAGGACGTGGACAGCCATATACTGATATTCAAAAGCAGTTTTCACTGTAGCAGCACTTTAGAGGCATAGTAACCCTGTTGTTAAAAACACCACTCCTTGGTAAAAAGTGTAGGAGGTTAGAATGATGAGCCACTAAGTCTGTGCTCCTCTGACATTACACTTAAAATAGGGCTGCACATTGGTGCCACTGAAAAGCATAGGGAACACACGCCCCGAAAAATACAAAACATTGTTTTCGCCAGCTGAAAGTACTTCAGATGTGGAGAATCCGTCTGGAGTTTAAACATTTATTCATTGCCAAACGTTTAAAATACATTTATCAACCAGGCAGCATGTGTTTGAATCCACAATGCTCGTCTTCTGTTTTGTCCTGAGGGAAACGGTTTAAACAGAGAGGTCACAGACATTTTCCCAGCATAATCTCACCGTCGCTAAACTTCAAAGTTTTAAATTGCTGTTGTGTCAGACTGCTGCTGAACCAAAGAAACATTTTTTATTACCAGAAGCTACTTTAAAGTAATATTGAAAGGCACCTGTTGGTGACAAAATGTGACACAATTTAAGCAACTATGATACCACCCAAATGCAATCCATAATATACCAGTCATGTTGAGACTGTGTAAGAGAGGCTTTGAGTTTGTGGGTGCTGTGTCATTTTGCTCTGAATTGCAAGCTGTTTTTTTTTTTGTGGAAAAATACAAGAAAATGTTTACAAAATGCAATCCAACACACCACAATCTACAGCCTCAAAAATGAGTGTACTGGGGAGGTGAATCAGGGACAGATTCAATACTAAAAGAACATTGTAAGCCTCCAATCTAGGGTGACTTATGCGTACACTTTTTACATAAAAGATCCAAAACATTTTACTGATATAATTTTTTTTTTTGCAACCATCGTATCCAGGAATTCTGGGAAGAGCTGTGAAAAGTAGCTAATTTTGCTCTGTGGCGTTGTGCAAAAGTGGATACACACACCACAAACTAGAGAGAGAATGTGCAGCTGATGACCGCTCCATTATGTCTGGCTAACGTATAATTCAGTTTTGCCTCTGGTTGTGTATTTGTGACTTTAGTTGCCTCGGACCTTTCAATCTAACAATAGTCTCCAAGGATTTACTAAAACTCTTCCTAAATGCAAACATTAAGACAGATAGGTTTGTCTCTTGAAAAGGGTCAGTCACAAATTAGCAGCATGTGTGTTAGCATCACCCATATGCTATATATTTTGCACACTGTAACTGAGAACTTACTTGAATGCAGTGTGAATAGTTGCATTATCCTAGCCCGAACGGCATTCACATGGTCTTCACTAAAGGCGTCTCTTTGAGATATTGTCTTGTGACTACGCAGATGATGAATACAATTCCACCAAACCAAAAGGCTCCGTGTGGATGACAGAAGTGACTGTTCAAGTATAAAGAACAATATACACTTCTCCTCCTCCGTTTCTGCAACAGCTGCTGGTGATATGAAGAAAAATGATTTCATTGTAGAGTTCCTCCCAAACAGCCTGCACTGTAAGCCAGTCTGGAAACGGCACTCAACCCAATTCTCATCTCCCTGTATTATAATGGAGTGCCAGAGTGTTATTTGAATGAAGATAGATATTGTATCCTGGGAGGGTTAAAGCTAATTTCCCCAAGCAGTAGTGTCAGGTTCTCAGATGGCTGCTTTCCACTTTATCTAATAGCCATTTGTTGGCTGCTTCATCCTCCAGTTGTTACTTTCTTTCTCTAGTTTCCTCTCTGCTGGTGGAGCAGACACTCCATGCTTTTAAACACTGAGGTGTCAGTTACTCTTGTTACTCTAAGCATATTTAGGTCTGTATTTAAGCACATTGAGGAGTGTGACACGTTTTATATTGGGTGGGATCGAATTTGTGTGGTTAGGTTAGACGCCACACTGATTTGTGTGTGTGTGTGTGTGTAAACAGAGCTGGAAAGCAGCTTGCATTGTATTCAGATGCTGGAAAGCATAGAGTAGAGAGGAGAGCAAAATGTATTGTCCCAGTGGAGAAAGTCTGTTGCTTTGCTTTACATAAAAAAAAAACAACATCACAAAAACAACATAAGAGACATTTGACAATGGAAGATTTGACACTGACAAGGCAAGGCAGCTTAAAAAAACAAACCTGTAGAATTAAAGTGCTAAAAGTGCAACAGAGCATTAACTGCACCAAGATTAATCGTTAGAGTTAACCTCTTCCACTACTTCAGGATGCCGGTGCCCTCAGCCGAATTTACTGTCTTTCAGAGGCTGTAGCAGGCTCAGTTTTACAGTGAAGGCACTAGTATCAAACATAAGGGATCCATTGGTACTGTGAGAGAAAATACCATGTCCCTTTGTGTAGAATTTGTGTACTCAGATAAATCTGAATACCCTGGGAAAGCACAGACTGTACTAGTTTAGATACATTACTTATCATCCTCGCCTCTGCACTCTGCTAAAACTAGCTAATCACAAGTAACTCTTTTTAACAATAGACAATGCTTTCACTCAGAAGCAGGGTGGAAGGTGTGGGCTACAAGGGGGGGAAGGCTAAACCAAGATTATAAAGAATGATGTAGTGAGGGAGCTCTTGGTCTTTGTACACTGACTTGTCTGCTGTATGAACCCAAATGCATTTGCTTAATAAATGGTATTTGCTTCTTAACTGAATGACCAGAGACTGTTTATTAGATAATTTCTCTAACGGTACCAACCATGACATTCTAACAATTTGGGAAATAGGTTAAATAACACTCCGAAGTTAGGCTAACTTTTGGCGAGGAAAAACTGGCATGGCCATTTTCAAAGGGGTCCCTTGACCTCTGACCTCAAGATATATGAATGTAAATTGGTTCTATGGGTACCCACGAGTCTCCCCTTTACAGACATGCCCACTTTATGATAATAATGCTGTTTGGGGCAAAACCCATGCAGTTTTTTTACATGCAGTATAATTGTGTTATTTTCGCCTATTTAAAAAAAAAAAAAGGTTTCTGCGTACCGAGGTTCCTAAACAGTCTTGTAGTTGCATAAATTGGGTATGACTGTAAAGCTGAGACTCTTGTGGATCCAATGAGCCCAATTGTATTTATGTTTGATGATGTTAGTCTCCATAGTAGCCATTTCATTGTAGTGAGACCATTTTGAAACTTGACCTCACTTTATAAAATTACCTGTGGTGACCTCTAGGATAATCGCAGCCTCATGAAACTTTATAGCCACAAACTACAGACCTAAGGCATTCAGAGGATGGATGGCTTTCCTAGGTAGACTGTCAATAAGGGGGTTTCTGAGCAGTTTCCAGAACAGAATTGCTGGCCATCCAATCGATGAAAAATTGTATTCTTGCAGAAATCTCCAAATGTCAAAAGTACCAAATCGCAGCATGGCTTTTTCTATGGTGTTCCTCAAGGTCTTGGTGTCATAATGTGGTATTTTGGAGGGATTATTGATCATTTTTATCAAGTCTCGAGTGGTAAGAAATGATTAAATTTAGTACCAAATCTGTGTAACAAATGGTATCAACCCAAAAATTGCTGTAGCAACTTATAAGATATAATTTAGCATGTGAATAGCCATCATACACTTCTATTATAATGTTCTAAGCCCTTATACACTTTATTTTAATAAAAAAGTTAATTAATTTTATATTTCTCATTTACGACTACAACTTGACACACAGTGCTGAGCTGCATCTCAAATTAATCTTCAGGTTTCCCAGCTTTCAGATGATCTACACCACTTCTATGTGACATATACTGTTGACCTGCTATCTCCCACTAAAGTCTCCCTGTACCCCCCTAAAAAATACAAAAAAGGGTCTATAGTAAAGAGGGGTTGAGTGGAAATGGTAATGCAGCTTTATGGAGGCTGGAACACATGATAGCTTCAAGGGGTTTGATTTGCACACAGAGTCTTCTTCCTGATAGCAGAAGTTCATATTCAGAGAAGAGGGGATGTTGAGAATCTGCAATGATTGCTTGTTTCATGACTGCCTGCTCGTACCGGCTCTGTATGGGCTCGTAGTCTTTCTTCCCTATTAACTTTGTAGCTGTTTGTGCATGCTGGCAAGCCTGCTTTTCAGTTGCACTGTACTGTGCATGCTGTAATTCAGTATCTAATGATGTTCTCTACGATTGTCTGGTAGAACATCAGCATGATCTAGCTGCTCACTCCATACAGCCTCAATCGCATGCTTTGGTGTGTGTGTGTGTGATGTATAGTATATCAGAGAGTAGTGAGCAGCTACTAGGTGGAAAGAGTGTGTGTGAGACCATAAGTCTTACAGTTGTAGATGGGGAGGGTTGTCATGATGGGCATTGTATTGTTTGTATTTTCTGTTTTACGACCATGTGAAGGAGGACAGAGATGAATTCACAATATGGCCGTACACAAAGTGATGAGAAACATTGGAATGGAATAGAAGGTCGGCGGTTTGATTCCCGACTCCTCCAGTTCACATGTGGAAGTGTCCTTGGGCAGGATACTTAACCCCAAATTGCTCCAGAAGGCTGTGCCATCGGTGTCTGCATGAGTATTTAGATTAGATCCTGATGGGCAGGTTAGCACCTTGCAATCAGTATATGAATGTGTGAATGAATCGGTGAATACTGACATGTAGTGTAAAGCGCTTTGAGTGGTAGGAAAACTAGATAGGTGCTATATAAATGCAAGTCCATTTACCATCCATTTAAACACAATTGTGCTGGTCTATAATGAAAACTCCACAGGGTTCCTTTTTAAATGTCAAACTCTATCCCCGAGATTGGGTCGTTTTCGATATTGCATGCGTGTCTGTATGCGAAACATCGCGTGTACCATGGTGTGTTCTAATTAGCCAGACCCGACCACGTGTGGAGGATGAGCTGAGGGTGGGTTACCTTCAGGCAGCTCGCCATCTGTAGGAACCATCACCAGCAGTCAGCGATGTTGGCAGAGGGGCACATGCTGTTCACTCCCTGGTAGGGCAGCAGGACCGGTAGAAGGCAGGCTGAAAAGAAAACAGTCAACCATACATAGAATCTGAACAGAGATTTGATCGACACCTGTGTTTTTGGCCTGGGATATTGTGAAAATCTGCTTGGAGTGGAAACGCAATGTGTGATTTAAGGATTTCATACCAATTTGATAAGTGTGTTAGTGTTTCAGAAGGAAATTACCTTGTTCCTCTTATGCAGTCTGTGTCAAACGTTGTCAGGATGTCTTTCTACTTTGTCCACATCCTCTTTGCCGTTTGTCCTCAACTAGGGCTGTCAAAGTAAACATTATTGTCAACAATAATGCGTTAAGGCGTAAATTTGTTTTAATACCAATTATTTCTTTAACGCATTAATGCAACTTGTGATTTTTAGTTTGTGGCTTGTCGCAAAGGAGGTTAAATAACGCTCCAAACTTGCCCTAAATTTTGGCGAAGAAACTGGCATGGCGATTTTCAAAGGTGTCCCTCGACCTCTGACCTCAAGATATGTGAATGAAAATGGGTTCTATGGGTACCCACGAGTCTCCTCTTTACAGACATACCCACTTTATGATAATCACATGTAGTTTTGGGCAACTCATGGTCAAGTCAGCACAAGTCAGCACACTGACAGCTGTTGTTGCCTGTTGGGCTGCAGTTTACCATGTTATGATTTGAGCATATTTTTTTATGCTAAATGCAGTACCTGTGAGGGTTTCTGGATAATATTTGTCATTGTTTTGTGTTGTTAATTGATTTTCAGTAATAAACATCTACATACATTTGCATAAAACAAGAATATTTGCCCACTCCCATGTTGATAAGAGTATTAAATACTTGACAAATCTCCCTTTAAGGTACATTTTGAACAGATAAAAATGTGAGTCTTGTGTGTAATTGATTGACAGCCCTATCATCAACATATTCTATTCTTTGTCAGGGTTGTCTCTGACTTCTTCTGTGTATCCCTGACTCTGTCCACAGGTATCGGTCCAGTGCTTGGCCTCATATTCATCCCTCTGATTGGCTCTGCCAGTGACCACTGCAACAGCAGTTATGGCAGACGACGGCCTTTCATCTGGTTGCTGTCTTTAGGAGTCCTTCTGGCACTTTTCATCATCCCCCACGCTGACGTACTGGCTGCACGCCTGGCCTGGGGTGGGCGCACCTTCCAGGTATAATACCTGTTTATTGTTTGTCATCATTTTGGTGAATTCTTACCTACGAAGCACCCCTGATAAGAACCAAACTTGTGTTCTACCATTTGCTACAGGTGGGCTTCCTTATCCTTGGGGTGGGGCTCCTTGACTTTTGTGGACAAGTGTGCTTCACACCGCTGGAGGCGCTTTTGTCGGACCTGTACCGGGACGAGGAGGAATGCGGCCAAGCTTTCGCCATGTTTTCTTTCATGGTCAGCTTGGGAGGATGCGTGGGCTATTTGTTACCAGCGCTGGACTGGAGTAGTGGCCTGCTCTCTGTTTACCTAGGAGGCCAGGCCGAGTGCCTCTTCTCCCTTCTCATCCTCATCTTCATCTCCAGCCTGCTCATCACGATGAAGGTGTCCGAGGAGCCCTCGTGTGCCAGCAGTGGCTTGGCGGGGTCCGGATCTTTACTGGAGTCGGGAGCCGGCACGATAGAAGCCGGCAGGTGCGGCGTGCCGCGCTCATGCTGCTACCTGCTGAAGTGCAAGCTGAGGTTGCTGAAGTCTGGACCGTTGTTGTGCCTGCTGAGAACATGCTGGTCCATGACGCCGGCCATCTACAGGAGCTACTGCCACGTCCCGCAGGTGATGAGACAGCTGTGCGTGGCTCAGCTCTGCAGCTGGATAGCCGTCATGTCTTTTATGCTTTTCTACACAGACTTTGTGGGAGAGGGCCTGTACGAGGGCGTGCCCAGTGCATTACCAGGAAGTGCGTCCAAGCAAAGATACGATGAAGGTCAGATTTCCTCTTTGTACAGTGTAATAATGTCATGTGTTGTATGAGCTCATTTGTCTTCAAAAAGAATCTTCCTAAATGCACAAGTTGTAGGGGTGTATTTAATATCTTTACACATGAGTATTGTGATATTATGTTTTGTGATACTGTATCGATTCTCCAAAACACTATCGATTTTTAATTAACCTCTTAAAAAGCTGACGGTCATACTTCCATGTTGCGAAGGAGGCTAAATTTTGCCACACAGTTATGCTAAATTTTGGCGAGGAAAAACTGGCATGGCCATTTTCAAAGGGGTCCCTTGACCTCTGACCTCAAGATATGTGAATGAAAACAGTTTCTATGGGTACCCACAAGTCTCCCATTTACAGACATGCCCACTTTATGAGAATCACATGCAGTTTGGGGCAAATACCATGCAGTTTTTTCAATGCAGTATAAATGTGTTATTTTTGCCTATTCTAAAATGGTGTATTTGAATATTTCTGCATACTGGGGTCCCTAAACAGTCTTGGAATTACATAAATTGGGTGTGACTGTAAAGCTGAGACTCTCGTGGATCCAATGAACCCAATTGTATTTATGTGTGATGATGTTAGTCCCCATAGTATGCCATTTCACATAGTGACTTTTTGGCTTGACCGCTGAGGGCCAGCCCTACAAACGCAAAAGTCATGTCGGTGATGAAGTCATACGATTGGTTGGCCGAGTGTTGGAGTTTCCTCATTGGCCGTTGTTCTTTCAAAATGAAGGGGCAGGGAACAGTCCTTTATGTAAATAAGCCCGTCCAGTGCGACGTGTCCGGCTCACGAAACTTGGATCAAGCTGTCAAACTAACATTATAGTTCTAAAATGAAACGAGATTCAGCAGTGGCATAGCCTATTTCTCGCTTCAAATGTTTTCAGAAGTAGATGGTGGATTGTTTAGACGGAGAAAATTTATAAGCAGGCCGCCATGTTTTTTCCTGTTTGAAACGGCAAGCAGAAAACCAGGGACCAATCAAGTACATTCCTCGATAGGGTATGTCACAGCTTGAACGACCAGTTGAGTGGAGCAGCGCGTCCCCTGATGTCCTCGCTGGACCTGGTGGACATGTATCGCTTGATTTAACATTATAGACATGACCACTGACTATTTGTGTAGCAATTTAGCCACAAATTCATAGACTGACCAGACACGGTCCAGCCATACACTCGGTTTTGACCGAGTTATGTTTTTATTATGTCTTTTATATTATGACAGTTTTCTTAAAATTAGATTTTTCATAAATTGCAATATATCGCCTTGCTAACAGTATTGCAATATATTGAATTGGAAAACCAGAGTATCATGATACATACTGTATCATATCGCTAGATTCTTGCCAATGAACAGCCCTAGTAAGTTGTGGTATACACACTAGATATTATGAGATGGTGCCTTCATTAATCTCTTCATGTTGATTTAGTTCTAAAACTCTTTACATTATGACCTCACCGAGAATAAATCACCAATAGCAGTGATGAAAACAAAATTCTGTTGCGCTAGTGAGACTTGAGACATTTCCTACCTTTGTCATCATGGCTTTACCTCAACCACCTGTCCACATAAACTGGCTTAGGGTCCATCTTGGCTGTTGCTGTCACAGCTGGGCAGGATGCACTCGCATTCCTCGGGCACAGGTGGAGGACAGAGACCGAGCCTGTGTTCCTGCATGCCTTCACGCCCTCCTGCCGTCCTCATTTAGGTTCCTGTCAAGGTATAGGACACATACAGCAAAGACCAGCCGTTAACATAGACTCTGACGCAAGACGTTACATGAGATGAGGTGAACATTTTTTGTAAATCCTTTGGGTACATAAGCCAATGTCAAGCCAATCCAAAGAATTTCAGGTATTTCTTCCCACCCCTGCACATTAGAAATGGAAAACAAATACACACATAGCTGTATGATTCTACCTAAATATAACCTTTTAGATATACCCGACCAAATCTGTTGTCAGGGTTGAAAGAGGGAGACTTCTGTCTTTGGTATATTTTACCAGACAGTGTTTGAGAAAAAACAGTAAAGGGGAAGAATGACGCTGAGGTAAACAGATGTGAGGCAGACCATCACAAGTTGCAGATGTATTAATATAGTGGGCCGTGCCTTTTAAGTCTCTTTTTGTTTACTCTTTTGCCAGACTTCCTATCTTGACACCATATGCCTCTCCCTTCCTCTGCTTTACCATTATTTCACATTACTTAACTCTGTTCAGCTTCCCTTCTCATTTTATCAACCCTTTTCCTACTACCGTCCACCTGTTTTCTCATCCCCTAATCTTCATTCTCAACCTCACACCATTCTCCCTCTTTCATTTGACATTTTCATCCCTCCATCCACATTCTTTCCTCCTCCCTCTTTCTCCACTTCTATCTCCCTCCCCTACTTTGTTTACTTTTTTTTTTTTTTTTTACTTTTCCTCTGTCTCTCCTCCCTGTGCTCGCTGGACCACGAGGAATGTCGCACTCACAAAGAATTAATGTCAAGGAATCAGCGCACAAAGAACATGTTCATTCAAGTCCGGTAGACGGCCAAAGCACACAATTCTGAGATCTGTCTGAGCTGCGTTTGTTTAATCTGAAACCCAGCGGCTGTTATTAAACCATCATTCAGCTTACAGATGTTCCTCTGCATCAAGGTAATCTGCTTTGTCTGTAGTTGCATTGACTTTTTTTTACTTCATTGTTTTAACAGTAACTACTTTTGTTTTTGTGATCATCTTTCCTACCAGGAAGGATTGCAAGGCAGAGTAGTTCTCTGGGAAGCTCGTACTACAGAAACAGACATTTTCCCATGGTGCAGCAGTCCTCCTGTGCACAGATTCTGTAGCATTCTGGCTCGGGCCCATATCTCGCAGGGCTTGAATTTCGGTCCTCATTAGCTTCTGTAGAGTTTGTAAAGTGGGCTCGGCAGCTTTGCTTTCTAGGAGTAATATGATCCACATACTCCTTTCACATAAGTGATTCTCTACTCTGCTGCTGAACTTGTGACCCACACTGTTCACTGAGAGAAGGCTGAGAGATCAGGCTGATAGCAGGCCGAAATAAATAGCAGTCCAGACATGTCGTCACTCCAGCTTCCAAAGATTAGTACTAAAATAAAAATAATTAAGGGGTGAAATAAATATGAGGATAAACAGGGGGCACTATTAAAAATGGAACAATTTTCCCACAGTGAACAAAATCCCATAGTTGACAAAAATGTCTTAAAAATGTTGTCATTACTGGAAACTAGGGCTGTCAGTCAATTAAAATATTTAATTGCATGACTGGCCATAGTTAATGCCGATTAATCTCAAATTTCTCACACATTATTTATCTGCTCTGTGTGATTTGTCAAGTATTTAATACTCTTATTAACATGGGAGTGGGCAAATATGCTTGCTTTATGCAAATGTATGTATATATTTATTATTGGATATCAATTAACAACACAAAACTTGCTGAACCTCACCGCTAGATGTTGCTAAATCCTACACACTGTTCCTTTTAGGTGTCACATTGCTTTTGAGGGTTGAGATTGTTTTTATCAGATGCAGGACATGATACATCACTATGGTCAAACCTATCACTGACTAATAGACCATACTGTTAATGTATTTATTTTGGAATTAAAAACCTTTACACACCTTGCAGCAGGCAATTTAAATTAATCTAATTTGGCTTAATCCAAGTCTGCAACTCTTTCTCTGTTGTTTAAACTTTAAATTCTGCCTCGGTCAGGTGGGGAGACCTCATCCAAATGCCTGTTGTCTGGCTGGCTGACTGGGCCAGACTCGGGGCCAAGGGGCACGTTGCCTCGGTAAACAAGGACCGGACAGTGTGTGTTGCCCTCTCTGGTTTTTCAAGGATTTATCTAAGGTTAATGCTGTCTGTGACGGTCCAAGTCAGTCATCCCAAACAATTTGTCCGTGCCACAGAGCTCTGTGAATGTCTCCCCAACCGGATCTGCGCCTGTGTGTTTACGGGCCTGAGCAAACAGTGGTGTTTTAGCTCATCCAAATAGCTGTTAATGCATCACAGTTTCAAGTTTAAACATGGGGTTGGCAATCACGCATGCTGTGCATCTGTCACTAGATCTGGCCATAAAAGGAAAATTGTTTCGTTTCTGAATGGACAACAGCTGAGTCATCTACAGAGGATGTAGAAGAGAAGTTATGAGTTTTATGGGTTCGAAGATATATTTTTCTTTTCTTTCAGGTATCCGTATGGGCAGCCTGGGCCTCTTCCTGCAGTGTGCTACCTCAACCTTCTTCTCCCTGGTCATGAGTCGTTTGGTTCGCCATTTTGGCTCACGGTGGGTCTACATGAGCAGCATGGTGAGCTTCACAGTCTCTGCTTTGGTCATCTGCCTGTCCAAAAGTGTGGTCTTGGTCACTGTAATGGCGTCCCTTACTGGCTATGCGTACGCCACACTGCAGACTCTGCCCTACACACTCACCTGCCACTACCACAAGGAGAAAGAGGTAAGTAAAGTACTTCATATTAGGGCTGTCAATCAATTCAAATTTTTAATCATGATTAATCGCAAATGAATGTACCTTAAAGGCATATTTGTCAAGTATTTAATATTCTTATCAACATGGGAGTGGGCAAATATGCTGCTTTATGCAAATGTATGTATATATTTATTATTGGAAATCAATTAACAACACAAAACAATGACAAATATTGTCCATAAATCCTCACAGGTACTGCATTTAGCATAAAAAATATGCTCAAATCATAACATGGCAAACTCAAGCCCAACAGATAACAACAGCTGTCAGTGTGTCAGTGTGCTGACTTGACTATGACTTGCCCCAAACTTATTATTATAAAGTGAGCATGTCTGTAAAGGGGAGACTTGTGGGTACCCATAGAACGTATTTTCATTCGCATATTTTGAGGTCAGAGGTCAAGGGACCCCTTTTCCTCACCAAAATTAAGCGTAAGTTTGGAGCGTTATTTAGCCTCCTCAGCGACAAGCTAGTATGACATGGTTGGTACCAATGGAATTTGTTAAGTTTTGTTCTTTCATATGATATCAGTATCTTCACCCTAGCTACAACCTACAACCTTAAATTCGCAAGTTGTGTTAATACGAAAGTAAAGAAAATAGTGCTGTTAAAACAAATTTGCATTCACGCGATATGCATTAACTTTGACAGCCCTACTTTATATACAATGATAGTGTGTTAACAAAATCTGTATGATTGATAAGTTGACTCTTGTCTCATTTCAGGTCTATATGCCAAAAAGGAAAACCCAAAGTGTGCATAAAAATGGTATTACAACCAAGCGGGACTCTGCGTATTTGATTCCTGCAGAAGAGGAGGGCAGATTGAACCACAAAACGGGGACTCCCAACGGTCACGTCTTCTTCAGCCAGGACAGTTACGAGTACTACCCCAGTCCACACAGCCAGAACGGCTCATCTCACAGTTCCGCCGGCGCCGAACAGGAGGAGGTGGATTCGGGGTTTGAGAAACGTGGCGTGGGTTTGGACTTTGCTATCTTAGACAGCACCTTCCTCCTCTCTCAGGTTTTCCCCACCCTCTTCATGGGCATGATCGTTCAGTTCGCGCAGTCCGTCACCGCCTATATGGCCTGCTCGGTCATCTTCGGCGCCGTCGCCATCTATCTGGCCAGTCAAATCATCTTTGAACAAAAGGACCTCAAAAGCTGAGACTTGGATGCAAAAAGATGTGGAATCACAAATAATCAATCATTCAGGTTCCACGGGCGGAACTCAAAAATGCACTACTGTTCCCAGAATGCCTTGCTCTAGTACCGTGTGTTTGCTTTTATCAAAGCATTGCATTGGGGAAGTGTGTGTCAGGTTATGAGAGAAAGTGGTTAACAAAAGAAAATGTTCCATGAGACGTGATATCTGCCAATGATGTGCAGTTTCTGTGTCGTTACCTGAAGAGTCAACACCAACTGTGTGCTCATGTCAGGCGTGGTACTCTCTCTACTGAATGCAATTGAATTCTATAGAAATCTCTTTTTGTTGTGACATCTTTCCTGCCCTTCATCTTTTTCCTCAGGTACCACAAACAGATTTACTGTAGAACTCATCCACCTCAGATACACACCTTCTAACATTTTAATGTTTTTTTAAATGGTCTTATCCACAATTTTTAAAAGTACAGTCTGTTTTGTACTCAAAACATGTTTTAAGGTAGGGTCGGTAGTGCTGTTCAAATACAGTTTTTAGTTATATTTGTTGACATTCTCATTACATCCCGACAGCAATCAATAAATGAAATGCTCTTACTAAAAAAATCATTTTTTAATTTGACATCTGCAGCTGTCGCAGGTCTGTAATAATCCTGTCCAATCATTTCATTCAGCGCGAATGACATTATTTGATGCCTACCTGTCTACCTACCCTGCCTGCGCACACTCACTCCGTGCACTCATTGAGCCTTTCTCAAACCACCCCATACACTCTCTCCCCAACTACTTCCACTCCGTTTGCGTGGAGGGTCCGCCATATTGAGTGCCATCCCAAACCAATAAGCAGGGAGTGGAAGTGGGTTATATATCCCTCCAACAGCAAGCCTGCATCGATGCCGACTTACTGGCCACGTGCAACGGCGTTTCGTGTTTGTCGTGGAACTCGCTCCGTACAAATGTAAACTGCTCAAACTAAAGCGAATTTAACAACTTAAGGTTGCATTGTATTTAGGATAAAATCTTCCCTTGTCTAGTCTAGAAAATGGTAGATGTGTTAATTTGATTATAAAGTGAAAACCAAGCAGCTCATAAACATCAGAGTTAAAAATTAGAAAAACGTTTACAAAAAAAGAAAAGAAATACCACCACAGAAGTACGGGAGTACGTTTTATTTTTAGTTTCTCTGTATGTTGCAAAAGCATTTTATTCTTAATACTGTGAACCTTTGCACATCCCCTCCGCTCGATATGAAACCATGGTTACGAAACGTTACGACAATTGCCGTCGGAGAGAGGGATGTTTTTCCCAAAGCTTGCCGCTGTATTTATACCCTACACCTTGAAGAAGGGTGCTTCATTCAGTGCGACTACAAATGGAGTTCACTCTGTCACAGAGTGGGGAGTGTCCGGTTTGAGAAAGGCCCATTGTGAGTCTTCCATAAGCTACTAGCTTGACCGCGTGTCAGTGATGCCAGCTTTGCGACTTTCTCACTAGATTTAGGGACTTTTGGAGCTAGTGGTGCGAGCTACTTTCATTGGAAAAGAGTTGGCAACACTGGGCTGGGTTTTACGGTTGGATTATTTTTTCTAAATCTAGTGTACTATTGCTAATTTCTCAGCATAACCGACCCTACCTTTAAACACAGTGTTAGCTTGTAGAGACTCATCTGCAGCATCACTAAGCCAGTCTGGAGACTAGTCGTCATCTTATTGAGACGGGCCTGTCTTTCTTCACAACGACAGAATGGATAGATTAATGCGGTGTTTTACCTGTAGAAGTGGGACCATTGGACTTAAACACACTTAAAGGGGTACTCCAGTGATTAAGTATTTGCCTACATTTCCCATGATACAACTCTATATCATCTCATGATTACACCTTCCGTACCTGTTACATGCCATCATCTTTTAAACTCCACGCCCTCAGTTTGTAATGCAGTTTTTATTTGAACTATTTTAGCCTAATGCCTAGTTCACACTACACAACTTAAGCCCTGATTTTCCGCTCCCTGACAAAGGCCCCAGATCAGAGGCCAATCTTCGTTGGCTCGCCGCTCAGAGATTGGCGCTCGAGCGTCATGTGTGAGCTGCTCAAAGACGCAAGCCGAGAGGTTCGCCCATAACTCACAAACACATTCCAGATATCTAACATGCTAAATATCTGGACCCTGTCGGGGACTCCGGCCACGAGCTACAGCCAATGAGAGCGCAGGCATGGGTTGAGGGGACAACTGGGAGGAGGGGTCGCCTGTAACAAGAGGAACTTACTGTATGTATTGCATTTGCAACACGGAGCAAAGTTGTTGTTGCACCTAGAGGAATAAATAGTAAAAAAAAAATTGGAAACGGGCTATTTTGTAAACACGTGCCAACAACAGCATCAGCAATGTGTCTCGCGTGTACTGTATCACGTCATTTACCGTGTATTTCTCGTGTGTGTTTTCGTGACAAACCGTAGTTTGGAGACCTCATCGGGTAGTGTGTGACCTCCTGTCGCCGGACAGTCATGAAGTGTGAAAACCACAACGACTTCAATACTCCCAATTACAAGACAGCAAGTCGTGTAGTGTGAACGTTACTGCGATCTGACGACTTTGAAAGTCTTTAAGTGTGAACTTGGCTTAATTCGAGATAACCCGGATGACATCACTATGACACCATCAGGGTTATTTTCTCAGACTTCACAAAGCTCCTCCAGAGCCACAGAGGACATTATACAACAGGCTTCTCTCCATGACAAGTAAACTGACCTTGATTGTGGACCGACCCCTTTATAAATTCAGCTGTACTCTGATGTCGCGCCCCATCGTATTGCGTTTCCCCCATCTAGTGTCATCTATTCATAAATGAACAGTTTTACTGTAAATATTTTGTATACAAATTGACTGTATATCCCTATGGGACCTTTGTTATGCAACCTGTTGAGGTGAGATTATAGACTGTGGTGGTTTTAAGAATGAAGCTGTTTACTGGAACTGGAAATATTGCATCTAATCTAGTCTGCTCATCCTGTCCAACTCCGCTTCTGATCAGGACAGTCGTCTCAGGTTAGTACATCGTTTTAGTGTCCCATCCTGTCCTTCCTTATGCCACTGATAAAACACTTTCCCTGCTGCCTAAAACTTCATGTTTCACTGTGTTCTCAAATGACAATCTAGGACATCCAGATGGGCTTGTTACATAACGCTGTATGTAAACATGTTTGATGGAAGCTCACTTCATAGCACCCATTCCTGAAAGACCAAAAAAAAAGCCATGCAGTAAATGGAAATATTTGGTTACTGAAAACGATGTGAGAGTAGGCGCTGTATATTGATGCTGAGTTGAGGTGTGTGTGTGTATACATAACATGGAGGACAGACAGTGAGAAAGTATGAGTAATATTTAAGTGTGAGGCTAATGAGAAGTGATAGGACTCGAGTGTGTGCAGTTTTTTCACACCAGTTATAATAAACTTTAGCCCGGCCCTTATGATGCTCTATGTTACAATGTATTGTGGCCTTCAGTTGAGCTTTTAAAATCGTCCGGTTGGTTGTTTTCGCAGCCGGTTAAGTGAGTTAATTTGAGCATTTTATATCCAGGTTGTCTCATCCTACACGAGAGGTGATGAATTAGGTTCAGCAGATACAAATAGTCCTGAAGGATCTTATTGCCTGAGGTGTCGCTCAGCATGAGAGAAGTAAAAAACGACGGAGGAGTTGTTTGTCACTCAAGCAACTCCTCGTCACCCCAAAATCCACATGAAAATGTTGTCTAGCAGTAGCTGGAGTGTCAGGAAATAAAAAGGTTGTTTTACAAGTGCCTGTACATTTTTCAAAAAAAAAATTTTGTACATATGTATTTATTTATTATGCTTTTATTACAAAATAGCACGTTTTAAACTATTGGCATCCTTCATGGGTGCAAAGGTGAAGGCTGTTTCTGTGAAAAGGATAAATTATTTGTATAGATGTGGTATAAAAGCATCATCAAACTATAATTTATTTCATCATTACCCACTTTATCCTGTCGCATTGAGAATACCACAGAGCATATTGCAGATTAGAAAGTTATCAGAAGTTCCCCCCTGTGGTCATATCAGCTGAAAACTTTATTCCTCTCACACAACTGAGACGCTTTGTGTTTTTTTCTGATGAAAATAAGAATCCATCATTTTGCTTTATATAACCACTTGTTTCTTCTTATCTGAGATATGTGTTATTGTTAAACTCGACACATAAACACCACAGATTTCTTTAACTTGGATGGGTGGAGTTGTTTTCAGTCCTTGTTGCGCTCAACCAAATGTCCTGTTTAATTTCAGACATAAAAAGTGCCAATGGTCCGACTGTGTTAAGGCCAGAAGTCATTGCGTTTTGATGTGATTGATCAGGTGTTTTTAAATCACAGTTTTTGTCACAAGAGTTCAGTCACCTGTGTTATCATAAATGCATTTAGCCATAACAAAAAAGTTGTATTTCATTTCCATTATACATCCATCAGATTGTGTATAAATATGCAGTTACCAAGTAGATTTTATACAAAATAAAAGAACTGCATTGTTAATGAGATGTTGTCCGTGCCTAATTTTATGAACACACATTCTCCTTCTCAATATTAAATAAACGGATGGGCTACATTATTACATTATTATTGCATAATAGTATTTAAAATATGACATATTGATTTATTCATTTGTTTGTGATTAACACTTTTAATTAAGTGCATTTTGATTGGCTACTCTTCATCATTGGTTATTATTGCCTTATAGTATTTAAAATATTACTTAATATTGATCTATTCATTTTTGTTTGTGATTAACACTTTTAAGTGCATATTGATTGGCTATACTCTTAATTTTAAGTGAGTGTTTTGTCGCGTAAAATGTCCCAAAAATCTCTGGAGTTTGGTGTACAGACACTAAAGACTATAGAGGCTGTAGAGGAGTAAATGAACTTGGAAATGGTGCCATCCTTTGGAAATCTCGTGGAACTGAAGTGTGTGCGAGAGAGGAACAACCTGCTGGTGCGCAACTGCGCCGGCCCCACTGACGCATGGGCACGCTGCTGCTGGCATTATCTATTACATGGAAAAGACGAGAGGCTTTCATGTTGCAAGGGAATGGCATGCTGACGATGTGTGCCATTTCATGACGGGCCTCTCCAGTTCGCCCCCCCATAGTAGTTCTCACGAATGCACCATGTGGGAAACGCACGGGTTATGACGTATAGAGTGTAAAAAAAAAAAAAAAGATAATTCATTAAAAGTGCCACTCCGGGCCTCGGTCACCCAAAGGATCCGTCAGCAGGGCGTGATGCTGGAGGTCTTGAACCCTGATCTTCTCCAGCACCCTGCTGGCTCCTCTGCTCAAGCTGATGCGTCATTGTGTGCCCAGAAAAACACACAGATTTACGTGGGGGAAGTTCTTGAATGGCGCAGGCAGTATAAATGGTAAATTGACTTGCATATATATAGCGCTTTTCTAGTCTTCCCACCACTCAAAGCGCTTTACACTACATGTCAGCATTCACCCATTCATTCACACATTGATGGCAAAGGTGCCAACTTTGCCCATCAGGATCTAATCTAAATACGCATTCACAGACAGCAATTTGGGGTTAAGTGTGTTGCTCAAGGACACATCGACATGTGACCCGGAGCAGCCGGGGATCGAACCACCGACCTTCTGATTGGTGGACAATTGGAGCCACAGTCGCCCGTATAGCAGAAGGAAGAAGAAGAAGTGGGACCACAAGACCCTCTGCCATTGCTCTCCGGTGACAAGCGGGCCTGTTTTTACACCTTCCTTCTAAATAAGGAAGCGGCCTGACAGACATATGACCACCGACCCAATTTGGGAGCAGCACCGTGCGCCACCAAGTCCAGTCCAGCATACAGCAGCCTATTCCACCCTCAACTCTCCACACACTGTAAACAATTGCTGTTAATTTACAGCAGAATTTCAATAGTATTAACCTGTTATTGTTAAAAACAGTGCTTTACTGAACTATAATACATTCTTAAAAAACAGCACTTTACTGCTGATCAACTGTCTAAAGTATCATCAGTAACAGTTTCATGCAGTATTTTTTTAATTCTGGGACCTGATCTGCACGTGAGGCTTGTAAATTGTACATGATTGTAAAATCAGTGAATTAGCTCTGTTCTTCACTCGCATGTTGTTATAGTTTGCATTCTGTGCTTGTAGCCAGCTATAGTCATACATTTTGAGAAGTGTCAACAAGGCTATTAAAGTGCCTTTAATTGTATTTAGTGTGACTATTCCTATGTCTGTAACCTGCTAAGTCTATTCAACTAGGCAAAAAATTGTTTATTAAAATGTATGTAAAAAATACAACCTAAATAGTGCATTAAAACAAATCAGTAAGATAATGTAAAAGAAAGGTGAAAAACAGCTATATAATGTATCTTTAAACAGTAAATTAACTGTAAAATACTGTGAAATTAATTTTTTTTAAAAACAGTTCAAACTGAATTTTTCATTAACAGTACAAAGCTGTAAATTTCAGTGACAGTATAATAATGTTAATTTTACAGTAACATAAAGGCAACCCTGCTGCCAGTTCTTTACTGTTATTTTACTGGCAAATTCTTAACAGTGTACTAGTACTTAGTATCAAAATAAAAGTACTCAAAACAGGAAGAAAAAAATGCCCCCTGTGATGCATCTTTTTTTCTTTCTTGTTTTTTTAATAAGTGGGTCATGTTTTGAATCATGAAACAATCTAGCTTGAAAAAATATACTTATTTCCACAATTGCATCAATTAATTTTCAACAGATTTTCACAATAATAGGTAAATATTTTATTAATGCATTAGACTTTGTGGGAGAAATAGGTTTGTCATTAAGATTGAGTGAACATTTGCATTAATAATTACAATTAATTTATAGATTAAATAAATGAATAAAATTACAAAAAAATAAATAAAGACATAAGCCTGTGTTAGTTTAACAGAAAATAATCTGCTTGTTTGAGTCTGATACATTTTGCCATGTGAGTTATACACCTGGTAATTTTTCTCATTACGGGCCTACTAAACCTTCTACATTGTAAAAGTGAAAGCGAAACTTAAAAGCAACACATTCTAACACGTTGTAAAACTGAATGAATCGTTACATTTTGAACACAAACAAAAATGCTTCTCGGGGTTTAGGCAACAAAACTCAAATGTCTTTAGGTTTAAGCAACAAAACTACAACGTCTTGAGGTTTAGACAACAAAACTACAACTTCTTTAGGTTTAGGTAACAAAACTACAACTTCTTGAGGTTTAGACAACAAAACTACAACTTCTTTAGGTTTAGGTAACAAAACTACAACTTCTTGAGGTTTAGGCAACAAAACTACAACTTCTTTAGGTTTAGGCAAAAAAACTGTTAGGTTTAGGCAATAAAACTACAACTTCTTAAGTTTAAGGCAACACAACTACAACTGCTTTAGGTTTAGGAAAAAACATTGTGTTTTGGGTTAAAACGACTACGAATACAAAGACAGCTACACATTTTTGTTTTCACACGGTACACAAACATGTGATGCCATGTGAGTTATACACTTGGTATTTTTTTTTCCCTGCTGCTGTCAGCACCCTCTCTCTCTCTCTGCCCTTGTCTTATTGTCCCATGAAGTCAGCATGATGTCATCTAGGTGATGCGACGACAGCCCTGGCAAGGTGGTATAGTGGTATAGGAGAGGATTTACTCTGAGAACTCTTAATGACACAGAGGAGAGAAGAGAGAGAGAAAGAAAGACAGAGAGTGTGTGTGAGAGAGAGAAGGAGAGAGAGAGGAGCTGCAAAACATGGTAATCACCAGCAGCACCAACCTCGCCATCACCATCACCATCACCTCCAGCTCCTCTCCTCCTCCTCCTCCTCCTCCTCCTCTTGCACCTCCAGGGCTTGCGTTTCATGCCCAAAGCCCTGCTGCTGCTCTGCGCTCCAGAAATAACCCTCAGCAGCCAGCCAGCATGCCGAAGGAAGCAGCAAAACAAGAAGAGCGAAGGTATTTTTAGTGGTCATTAATTTCGAACCACGTGGCCCCGAAAGGTAAACCCGGATGGCCGTTGCGCAAAGGCTCCTCGTCAGTATGTCCTGCGAGGCCGGCACGCCGCACTGGACGCTGAGTCAGGCGGTGCTTCTCCTGCTGGGCTTTCTGCTGGGCATCGTGTCGGCGTACCCGTTACCGAGCTCCGGCAGCAGCAGCAGGACGAACGCAACTTTACTGCTGGAGAAACGATGGGAGACCCTGTTCTCCCGCTCTGTGCTGGGGATCTCCGGGGAGAAACCGGAGCTGAACTGGGAGAGTGACTATCTGCTGGGCATCAAGAGAGTGCGGAGGCTCTACTGCAACGTGGGCATCGGGTTTCACCTTCAGGTCCTCCCAGACGGAAGGATAAACGGTGCACATAATGAGAACCAGTACAGTGAGTTATATACCTCCACCACCACCAATGTAATGCAATAGACATATAAAAGAGAGGTCAATAAGCATGGATCTGTGTGTCCTCCTCTATTCATTTGCATGATCATATGTCATCCGGCTCTCTGAGGAGGTGGAGAATTGAATTATCTTCCACAAATCTATTAAAAAAATAAGTATCCATCAGTGCTGAACACCCCCTCCTCCTCTTCCTCCCTCCTCCTCCTCCTCCAAGCTCAACCATGACATGAATGTATGGACGCTTTTAGCCACAACTTATTTTTACGCAGCCCCTCTGTGTGTGAGGGCTGGTCTAAGAGACCAATAGCCTTGGTGCACGTCAATGCAATGCAATTACTGCTGCAATTATTGCAATAACCAGAATGCGCTTAATTGGCACGCGCCTGCATGGGTGCAGGATGAGGGTGAAAAGATGCAGAACAAAGGCTCGTGCATGCTGCGCAAGCAATCTGCAAGGTTACACCCATAATATAGACGCAGAGAGAGAGAAAGGAAGAAAGAGAGAGCACAATGCATAAAGCCATCTGAATGAGCCATCATCACTCTAATGTCATCATTGTCTTTGTCTTCTTGCATCATCAGGTCTAATAGAGATCTCCACGGTGGACAGAGGAGTGGTGAGCCTGTATGGGGTGAGGAGTGAGCTGTTTGTCGCAATGAACAGCCGTGGGAGGTTATACGGAACGGTAGGTATGCACAGTATTTTCATTTTATTGTCCAGCAATGTTAGTTAATGGGATCCTGGAAATAGGACGCACTTGCAGCTTGATGCGCCTTTTTTTTTGCCAGTCATATTTTAGGATGCTGCCCCATCTGCCATCAACATCATTGTGTGTTGCGAAACCCCTATATTTTTAATTTCATCAGGAATTTATGAAGTCTCTATTTAAAGCCAGTGCGCTGCCAGGCCTGGTGGCCTATGGGTAAATAATGATGAGGTTAACAGATGCAGGGTTCAGTCCACACGCCTGTAATGTGGTCGTGTGTGTGAGGAGGAGGAGGAGGAGGAGGAGGGAAAACCCCCTGACGCAATGAAACCTGTCAGCTGGAAATCGATTTTTTTTAGGGCAAGCGCTTATTTTGCAGGGCTGTGCACATCACACACATCCTGGGAGGCAAAGGCCCAACCGCCAACCTTTTAAAGAAAAAAAACGAAAAAAAACTGAACCAGGCATTTTGATTTCTAGTTTATATTATATTAGCAACTGATTAGACTGTTGTCAGGCTAATAAATAGGCGGTATCAGTCGCTATATGAGCCCCATAGATGTGGGTCAATAGGAGCCTACTACACCCAGTAGTAGGTTTTATCATCTATTCACATGGTAGATCACCGAAAGATATATAGGTATAGGTATAAAAGAACATGACCTCTAGCGACTGTAGTAATTATGACAGGAGCAGAAGCAGAAGTCAGGCACTGTAGTATAGACAGCGTGAGGGTTGTCACCCAGGAGACCGGAGTTTGCATACCGTGTGAAACCAAAAATGTGTAGTTGTCTTTGTATTTGTAGTCATTTTAATTTTATGACACAATGTTTTTCCCTAAGCTTAACTGTTTTTTTTTTGCCTAAACCCAAAGAAGTTGTAGTTTTGTTGCCTAAACCTCAAGAAGCTGTAGTTTCTGTTGCCTAAACCTTAAGAAGTTGTAGTTTCGTTACCTAAACCTAAAGAAAGTGTAGTTTTGTTGCCTAAACCTCAAGGCGTTGTAGTTTTGTTGCTTAAACCTAAAGACATTGTAGTTTTGTTGCCTAAACCTAATGAAGTTGGAGTGTTGTTGCCTAAACCTAAAGAAGCATTTTTGTTTGTGTTCAAAATGTAATGTTTCATTTATTTTTACAACGTGTTAGAATGTGTTGCTTTTAAGTTTCACTTTCACTTTTACAATGTAGAAGGTGTAGTAGGCCCCTAATGACCCACGTCTATGGTGCTTATAGCGACTGATAATGCCTATTTAATGGCCTGAAAACAGTTGAATTGGGTGCTGTTAGAGAGAAATTTGAAATCTTTCCAATCTTTCGTAAAAAATTTACGTTTGACTTCCACATAGCATCTGTCTCCTGTGAGATATTTCCTGGACAGCCTTATGATTGTGAGCTATTCTCACTGAAATGCAGTTCTGAGAAGCATCAAATACTATAAAACATGGTGCTGTGTGTAAATTTGGCATGTTTGAGGTGTGGTACTCCAAAGAGGCCTCAATGCACAGCAGTTTTAAGATTTTTCATTTGATGCATCCTCAAAGAACCTGAATGTGAAACATGGACAGCCTGGTATTCTGATTCTGGTAACAGCGCTATAGCTTACTAATGGTGATGGGGCTATGACAGGTAAAGGGCTTTGTGCACAATGTAGGAGCAACAGTGAGGACGTAAAGTATTCTTACCATTGTTACAAACCTGTCAGTTTTTTTTCTTCAGGTTTTAAATGGCTGAGGTACACACACCAACCTCTTAAAGTGGCAGTAGGCAGAATGTTTTTGGCATCACTGGGCAAAAATGCCTTAATAACCTTTCAGCATATTGTAATTCAAGTGTTCTGAGAGATAACTAGACTTCTGCACCTCCTCATGGCTCTGTTTTCAGGCTTTAGAAAATCTAGACCGTGACCTGAGACTTTGGCCAATCACAGGTAATTTCAGAGAGAGAGAGCATTCCTATTGGCTGTTCATTCAACGGCGGCAGCTGTCAATCACTTGCGAACACCGATCAAGCGGTCAAACTAGGCAGCGCTGATCAAATATTAATCAATATTCTGTTACTGTAATACTTCTTTCTCACGTAAAATGCTTTCAGAAACATCTTGTAGTGTACTGTTTAGCTGTAAAATGAGAAAGTTTGCTCCGGCTGGTGGGCGGTGCTTGGTATTTCCTCAACTGATCTCAACATGGCAGCCGGGTCACAAACTTTCTCATTTTACAGCTAAACAGTACACTACAAGATGTTCCTGACAACATTTGAGGAGAGAAATAGTCATTACAATAACAGAATATTGATTCATATTTGATCAGCGCTGCCTAGTTTGACCGTTTGATCGGAGTTTGCGAGTGATTGACAGCTGCTCAGAGACGGCAGACTCCAGCTCGGCTCTGATTGGTTGTTTTCCTCCAGTCTGTGAAATCTTGCAGATGCCATTAGGAGCATCGGAGGACACAGAGGCACATGATTTTTTGGCAGAGGGGTTTGGCAGATGCTATTAGCACCTAGGTGTCAGTAGCCAACAATACTATTTGCACCCGACCCGAGCACACATTAGATACTGTATGTACATATATACGTATGTATTTCCCTAAACCTAACCAGGTAGTTTTGTTGCCTAAACCTTACCAAACTGCAACAGAAAACTGAAAAAAAAAAATTAAAACAATGATGTGTCACTCTATTACTTCTACTACTACTACTGCTACTACTACTTAATCGTTACGCTAGAAAGGGCTTTCTGGCAGAAAACCCAAATAGACACTATGTTTTATTTTTTATTTTTGCCCTGATTACAAAGAAACACAGTTTCCCCTGTATATTTTTTTATGTAAGAAATTGAAATGTAATTCAACTTGAACTTTTTATCCTCATGACACAGATAAGATTTATTTGTAGAATTACTGGAACTAGTAGAAGATATTTGTTTGCTTGTGGAGCAATGACAGCTATTAATATCTAAACGTTCCTGGTGGTGTGTTTAGAGGAGCCCTGCTGACACATGGCCTCTGGTCTGCTCGTTGTGGCCAACATATTTGACAGACACAATGTGAGTCGGTTATCTGGTCGTGAGTGATGAAGCGTTAGCTTGTGAGCGGGCTGATGATCTGATAAGAGATTGAATTAGGCCACATGGCCTCTGATGCTGCACACTGTACAAGTCATGCACTGTCAGCACTGTAGCCGAGCAGTCTTGTTTCTCTTCATTGTGACAGATACCTGGATTCATTCAGAGATTATTTCATATAGAGGGGCTTTATGTGGAAAACAGTGATCACAGTTACTCTTGTACCTTCCTGATGTTGTTTATTTTAGAATTCATATCAAAGTTTACAGTGTTTACAGCGATTAATTGTATTGTTTAAATATTTCACAAGATTTTTCATTTTAAAAGAATAGTTTGACATTTTGGAAAATAGGTTTATTTCCAAAATGGTACTGTATATGTGAACAATATTTCAGGTAACTGTCTGACATTTAGATGATGTGGATTATTGATCCCAGATTTTTAAGCTACTTATGCTTTATTCAGATTGGTTGCTGAGTCACAGTATGGCTTCTTGTGAAAAAAAGAAATACGAGCAATGTTGCAAAAAAGCAGTGAACCAAAAGTTTGTATTGCGAAAAAAAGTCAAGTTCTGGTTTCACATGGATTTATTTGCAGGACGACATAAGATATAAAGTCTGAGCTTTAGAGGTGAAGGTGTCCCCCCGCTTCATGTCTCCTGGTTGTAGCTTCGTATTTACTGTACAGACAGGAGAGTGGTAGCAATCTTCCCCAGATGACTTCCCAAAATGTCAAACTACTCCTTTAAGTTCAGCACTTCAGTTAAATTTAGGTTCAGTTTCTTTTTCTTCCAACACACTACCACTCAATAGAAATTCCTTGTGTGTGTTAATTATCAACAGATTTAATAGATGATGTGGCTCACTGAGTATACTTCAATTAAAGGGCCGGTGTGTAACATTTTGGGGACTCTATTACCAGAAATGGAATATAATATTCAACTGTGTTTTCATTAGTGTATAATCACCTGAAACTAAGAATCATTGTGTTTTCATTAGCTTAAAATGAGCCCTTCTTAATCCACCATGTTGCTCCACCATGTTTCTACAGTCGCCCAGAACGGACAAACCAAACACAGTCTCTAGAGAGAGACTTTCACGTCTTTGCGTTACCTGAAAGCCACCGTAGTTCTCTGACATGCGGTAAGAGTGCAAAACTGTGGTACGGCCAGCTGCTGTCTAACTTCCATTGCTCCTAAAGTAGTGTTATTATGGTAAGGATGGCCTCTGAGCGAGGCGAACAGTGTTACCACGGTTTTGCACTCTTGGAAAGGGAGGTTCAATTAATACATGTTTTTAAAGGAGCAAACTCAATACACCTAATATTTTAGAGCTGTTAGTGCTACTGGGGAGATTAAACGGAGATTGTATTGTCAAAATGTTAATTCATTGTTCCAGTTGCTATGTGTAATCTAAATTTGGCTTTATTATTTTGTGCATTACACAGAATCACAGATTTTTAAGGAGTTTTTTAATGTTCTGCCATCTTAGCTTCAAACTACAAACTGCCTATTTTCTTGAGCGGTTCATTAAAGTGCACGCTGTCTTGTCTCTTTGTCCTCTCCAGACAGTCTTCCATGACGAGTGCAAGTTCAAGGAGAGCTTGCTCGCAAACAACTACAACGCCTACGAGTCTCTGGTTTACAGAGGCTCCTACATAGCACTCAGCAAGCATGGCCGCGTGAAGAGGGGCAACAAGGCCACCACTGCCATGACTGTGACGCACTTCCTACCCCGAATATGATGAGCAAAAACTGGCAATAACAAACTTATTTGCACATGTGGATTATTTCCCAGGTAACATAAATACCGTATACGTACGTACAAACACAAAAGACAACATGGACTGTAAAAGAAAGAAATACCACTATATCTGATAGTATTTATTCAAACTTTATATGTATATTTGGGTAGCTTCCTTTGTATTAGAAATTACGGAAATGCCATTCTTTGCTGCTTTTATGATTTTCATCATTTTTGTGATATGACGGGGATGGAGAGGCGTCATTTATCCCCTCAGTTTATATGGGTGCTTGCCGGAATTGGTTGAGTCCTCGCCCTGTCAGTGGATGACAGCTCATCCTTTTGGAAATTAAATGGATACGTTATTACCTCAAAGCACCATATTCTGAGAAGAAGAGGAAGAAGAAGAAGAAGAAGAAGAAGAAGAAGAAGAAGAAGAAGAAGAAGAGAAATGTGTGCATGAAATTTCTACACAGAAGAATGCCTGTCTACTGGAAATGTTTTTCGTTGTCATCCGTCAAGGACTTGAGCACTTCCCGTCTATGTTCGATCGTCTCCGTCACTGTCAGGGCAACTAGGGCACTTGCAAATATGGCGGTGGTGGTTTTTTCTCGCTTCGTCATGAGGTGGCGGTGCCTTGAATTCCTACGTGCGGCCCCCTTAACTCTTGCATGCAAGAAACATGGTGCTCAAGTCAGAAATAGGAATGAAACGCAAGTCATCACTCCCTCAGACACCACCGGGAGGCTTTAGCCCAATTCCTAGAGGGCCAGAGGTTTCTCCGCTTTATTTTCTTTCCATAATTAGATCAATTAAGTAATTGAGACTCTATGCTGCACAGGACCCAGTGGAGCCTCTTGTTAATATGGAAAGCTAGATTTAGAGTCAGCACTCACCCGCACCCTCATCATGTCCAAGGGAGCTTTGACAATCCCAGGTTTTACTTTCACAAAGTTTGTAGCCGGATCATCAGGCCAGATTGAGTGTGTGAGTGTGTAATATATACAGTATATGTGGGCATGCATTTATTTCAAGTACGTATGTGGAATTGCTCAGTTTGAGAGCTGCTCCATTTGAAAGGTTTTCTCATTGTGGGAGGTCAAGGGGGGCGTCTGTGTAACAGAATATCATGGACCCGACACTATGAAGCAAAATGTCCTCCGTTTCTGTCTGCTGTACATTTCCCTCCTGTTCAAATTGAGTTGGTGAAATCTGTTGCATCTGGTCTGTAGCCTTGATATTTTGCTAATTTATTTGAAATATGTAGACTTTGTAGCAAACGTGACGATGGGATCTGTTTGACGTTCACACTGCTTTGACGATATTTGGCACTTAAAGTACCGTGTTTATGCAGAAATGAGTGAAGTTACAGTGGATGTCATTGAGTAGTCAATTCACTGTAAACATGATGGTCTGCTGCATTCATTTGAAATAGTGTAGATCAGGGGTTCTCAAAATTGTTTGGGGCCAGGGACCCCTTAAAGGGGAGAACACTTTCCAAGGAACCCCTCATAACACCGATTAAGCATAATGCTTACTACCATTTATACTCTGAGATGCTATTGGAACTATTTGTATTCTAAATCTTTTCAACCTAAATACTTCAGACCTGTTTGATAGTGTTAAACAGAAACACATTTCAATTTGAATCCTGTTAATACCACTTTGTTTTGCCCTGATATTCCGGGTGCTTTGTTATCAGACGTCACTTTAGCTTGGCCGGCTTCATGGCTTCGTTCGCCGGCACCTGAAGACACGTGACACATTTTAGTCTCTCGTCGCTCGAAATAACTGTCATCATATTGTCTGGAATTAGCTAGTTTGGTGTTTGAGTCACTTCATGATATGGACTGACTCAAATATTTCTCCATGCTCACCAGCTAGCTAGCTGGCTAATAAGCTAAGCTAAGCTGCAGCAGGAACTGATTTGTGAGTTTCTATTGGCCCAAAGCTAACATGGGTGGTAGTAATGGACACAATATGTTTGTTTTAATGCCGCAAATGGCCCCCATCTGTAGATATGTACTTTTTAATGATACAGCACAATTTTATAATTTATAGCTAATTAATTCGCAGACCCCCTGACAGAGTGCCACGGACCCCTGAGGGTCCCCGGACCCTACTTTGAGAACCACTGGTGTAGATGTTTGTTTTAGGGAGAACTGGAACTGCTGAGAGTTCATGATCCTGGTATATGTGAACAATATTTCAGGTAACTGTCTGACATTTAGATGATGTGGATTATTGATCCCAGATTTTTAAGCTACTTATGCATTATTCAGATTGGTCGCTGAGTCACAGTATGGCTTCTTGTGAAAAAAAAAAGAAATACGAGCAATGTTGCAAAAAAGCAGTGAACCAAAAGTTTGTATTAGCGATGTTCATTGGAGCTTTGTGTATGCGGCATACCATACTTGAATTCAACAACTGCTCGCGCTCCTCTTTCAGATACTGTAGTTTTCCATTGTGGAGACGAAGGGGGTGGGGGGAGGGAGGAGGACAAAGAGCGAGCAAAGTTGAAGATAGCAATGATGAACAGAGGACTTAGATGGGACTCTGCATGAGGCGCTGGCTGTTTGTTTAACTTGGTGAGGATGTGAATAATGTGGGGTAAAATACCTGAGCATCAGACTGGTGGGCCCCTCGTCGGCTGATCGAGTCAGACTGGGCGGTCAGTGCAGGGCCCTGGGATTCTTGTCCCATTCATCTGAGCCATTTTTGTACCAAGGTCGAAGATATGGGCTTTCTGTCCTTTGTGTTACTGCGTGTTTTCTGGTCCATCTCAACAGCGTTTGTTGTTTTACAGAGCTCTGCTGCACCTGTTAGGCTATTTCTTCTCCAAGACACAAATAGTTGTCTTGTAATGTGCAATGAAGATACGACTGATTCTGCACCTTTCTTGTACTCCTGTGCAGAGTCTATATAATGTTCAAATGAGGCGCAATTTTTAATGATTTTTGAATTAAGTTATTATATTTTGGTACTTGAACTGCAATATTCTTTAAGTAGCAAACCACCAGTCAGGCCAGTTTGGTGAAATATGATTAAAGGAAAGCTGTTATAGATACAGTATATGTCATCATATTTTACCTCATGCCCTTTCTAACATTACTGTAACGCAGTGACGAGATGTCTGTGTGCGACGGTTTACGTGCGCTTTAAGCTCCAGCTCATGTCTAGTAGCAGAGACGAATGTGCAGTTATCGGGTCAGAACGAGCTTGTTTGCGAACATGTGTGTGCGTGTGCATGTGTCCTGCCATGTTCTGTTTCTGCCAAAGTGACAGTAGAGATGCTATCAGATCAATTTACCTTGAGTCAGGAATAACAGGGCATTGTCTGGCTGTGCTGTAGGGGAGAACGGGGTCGGTTGGGATACTTTTGTATCGACACCAAATAACCTTCCATTGCTGACAGGCTACTTGAACAGTAATGCAAATAATTTGCTCCTGAACGGATACAGTTGTCTGCTAACAGTTTATCAAGTTTTTTAAGAGTCAAACCCAAATATGAAAGGCACAATGTTGTTAAATGTACAAGGACTGCATGACAGTTGGGACCATGGGTAGGGTCAGTTGGGACACCTTGTTCTGGGGTAAAAAAATATTATTTAAATTTAAAAAATTGCAATTGCAATTTGAACACCTTATATTTACAATTTCACTTCTTTGAAAAAAAGAAAAATAAATTAGAAAATTATTATAATTCATAAATTACTGAAATATGGAATTTGGCAAAAACAGTGTTTCTGACTGGCTGCCACTTGAGTAAACATTCACTCCATGACTTTGCAGTGGGCTTTATTCAATTAGAAAAAGCCTTTGTCTTGTTTTTGTCTGCATTTTGTTGATTTGTAACAAGGTAGGAACTAAAAACTACTACTATACTGTCCCAACCGCCCCCCCAGGTAACTGTCGAAACCGTCCCAGAGAGAGCAGACACACTTTGGACTCATCTGCTAGCTAGCAACAACAATTCAGACAGCTAACACTAGCATCAACAACAACAAAAGAGCCAAAAATTTACTGACACGTATATATTTCAAAACTGTGAATAAAATGTGAGGAATAGTAAGAGGGTTTCTTCACTTTGAGGTTGAAAGTGAAGAGGGTGTGGCTGAGTATGAGCATGGTGAATGGCATAGTTTCTTTCTAACTTGTTAAAAAGGCACTGTCCCAACTGACCCCGCTCTCCCCTACTCTCCTCACAGGAGAGGATGAGGGCGAGAGGGGTGGAAAAAGGCAACATGGAGGTTACTGGGGGATGTCTGTCAGAAGAAAGCACTGACTGTTGGTTTGAGCTGGTAGTTATGTAGCAAAAAGGCCACTTAAAAAGAATCAAATGCTTCCAGGAGAGTGAGTTAGACAGGTTGTCTGGTGGACTGAATACTGTGATCCAAGAGAGCAACTCCCAGGATGTCACTTTTAATGTTTTTTGAATATTGACACCATTATTAATTGTGTTGCCTTGAGCATCGTATTACTTTTTGTGACTGATACGCCTTTAACACATCACTATGATCTGAAAATGTAGCTTTTTCTCGGCAGTGAGGATATGGTTGGGGTAGTATTTTGGCAAATTTTGTCAAAATATACAAAAGGTGCAATTTTTTTTAATTTAATTTAATTTATTTTTTTATGGAGTGCAATTTACTGAGCAGGGGTAGATACTGTTTCCCTTCGCTACACTTTCATCAAAACAAGCTGACATGCAAGATCACGAGTACTTGTTTTTGATGACAATATTGTGTTTATTAATGTATGTAATTTCTGATTTATTATGGTATGTTTCAGAGGACACTGTTGGCACAACAAGCAATGAGTTGAATGGGAATTGTAAAGTTGCAATGGCTCCTCAAGTAGCAGCTCAGTTTGGTGTCCGATTTTCAAAGCTTGAGAAATATTACTCTGTTAAAGAGTCCTGCAACTTTTGCATGATGTTGTTTCGAGGCAGAAATGGCTGTACGATAACTGAGATAAGGTAGTTAATGGTATATCACCTTTCAACATTAACCCTTACTTCCTTAATTCCACATTATGCATACGGAGAACGGACTCGGTTTATGTTCCAACCTTTGATTAAGGATCCAGTGTCTGGATTTTGCCATTTGTGCTCATCATACCTGGTTTTAAAATGTGTTGGTTCACAGGGAACTGGAGGTCTGTGGGAGGATCTGGGATCAGACTTGTGTGTGTGTGCGTGTGGGTGTGTGTGTTTGTGTGTGTATGTGTGTGTGTGCGTGTGTCCCTGTGTGCCGGCAGCCTTTGTGTTTCTCTCTCAGTTTTCTATTCCTGTACTGAGGGGAGAGTGCTTCCTCTGAGTCCCCCTCCTCTTTTTTAACATATACCTCACCTTCTGCCTTAGTTCCGATTATTGAAATGATTGTAAATTAGTTTGAAACAACAGACTTCTCCAATCATTTGTTTCTGAAAAAAAATATGATGATGAGTAAGTAAAATACTATATTACAAATGGTTTTCCTTTTATTTTTGTACGTATGTGCTGTGCACAGCAGTCAACTGTATTCCTGAGATGATAATAAAAGACGTTTTGTAAAAGCTGTTGTTTGATCGAATGCTTCCAAGTAGCATGTTTGCCTCTTGATGCTTGAACACACAGATTATTATAGGAACTATAGGGGAGAAACTGTGAGTGCCAGTGAAAATGTTAAAACCTCAAGCCAAAGTCATGTTCAGTGAAGTACCATGAGTCAGTGTGTGGCGCCCTCTTCTGGTGAAGGGAGACATTTTGAGGGATGTGAAAGTAAATGTATGAAAATGAACTGAAACTGAAATAGAAATTGCAGTAACATTTTATTTTATGGTTAATATTTTTAATATACTTCCTGCAATTTCCTAATAAGTTTCCTGTACATAACTATGTAATTCGGCACTAGTTAAAGGTCAAATAGAGACAGTGTTCAATCGGTACACTTCCAATAAACTCATTTGAATGAAATGTCAAATTAGCATCATGCAGAGTCTTTTAGTCAGAGCACAAAAAGTCAAACTTGTCTACAAGAAAGCACACAACATATATGAAGATATAAGGGTGAATGAATGTTTACTTGGGTTTAAATTGAGCAGTTCTTTCAAGGAAATTCCTCTGGAAATAAACAACTGCTTTTGTAACTCAACACAGCAAACTAAAATAACTCAGACCTTCGACTATATTTCACCTATTATTAGTACATAGTTACGTAGTTCTTTCCAGGAAAGTTTCAACACATGATTTGGAAATAACAAACCTGGATAATAAAAGTTGTACTCTATGTTGCAGTTACTGTTTATTCTCTTCATCAATAAGCAAAATATTGTCACTGCTTAGCTTGAGTACTACCTTGAACTTGTCTCCCAAAATGTACAGTCATGCCACTGTTCATCAATATGCACCGTACACAGGCTGTGACAGCTGCTCTAAATATTACTTACAGCTTAGATTGTAAATAAAAGCCATCTAATTTCAAGTTCCCAGCACAACTTCCAACTAGCATCATATAATAAACATTATACAACAATATTATTATATACATTTGTCCTACATATTGTTTTTTGTTGGGTGAAAACATTTCAGCCAGTGGGCAACCTCCAGGTCTGAAAAGTGAAGCCAATGCTGAAGTGCCTTAAACTTGCATTCTTTCTAATAGCCAGCAGGGGGCAACTCCTCTGGTTGCAAAAATAAGTCTGATTGTATAGAAGTCTATGAGAAAATGACCCTACTTCTCACTTGATTTATTACCTCATCAAACATTGTAAACATGAGTTTATGGTCTCAATCGTTAGTTTCAAGTCTTCTTCAATACAGCATGATGTTCATTTAGTAAATTATGGTCCCATTTAGAGTCAAATAGACCATAAAGCAGAGTATGCTTTAGGGCATGGCAACCTTGTGATTGACAGGTCGCTACCACGGCGTTGTCCAGTCTTGTAGTTGTCCGTGTTTTTGTCTTTGAACATTAAGCCTTTCACAGTGTTTTCAGTGCATGAAAGTTAATTATAACACTTTGGTCACCTGAAAATGTGTTAACGTTAATGTACTTAACTCCACTCCACCCTTTCGTGTCACTTCTGGTTGCAAAAAACAAGATGGCGACGGCCAAAATGCCGAACTCGAGGCTTCAAAACGGCAGTCCACAAACCAAAGGGTGACGTCACGGTGACTACGTCCACTTCTTATATACAGTCTATGCTTTCATCTCTAAAATGCCAACATTTCTGGAACTTAAAAAAAAGCCTTTACGGTTTATGTGCAACATTTGCCTAAATGTCATCAAATTGTCATTAAGCATCAGTAATTTATACCTAAGTTGTAAAGATGTTATTTACTGATTTTGATCATTATCAGGTTGAGAACATGTTCTTTATACTACAGGTAAAGTGTGGGCCAGATGAACCTCAACCTGTAGTGTTACTCTGACCAGAAGACATACTAATGAGAATTTTCCAAGTCTGATTTAAACAAAGTTAAACAATCAATAAAGTCAAACATTATATGAGTAGTTTGGAAGGCTTGTTATTCGTACCTTCTTTTTCTTGATCAGACGAGTTATGTTGAATCACCGTCTCCATCATCCTTTCATATCCTCTGCCGTCTCTTCATCCTCTTCTCTGCCTCGGTTGAATCTTTATGTTAGATTTTTTTATTAGGTTTGAACAAAGAGCAAATTATGCTTCCATCTATGTCAGAATGACAGAGGTGTTTCCATTTAGAGTAATACACCTATGCTCTCTTACACAGATAAGATAGTATTTTACCAGTTGGAGCCTGCAGGAATTCCACCTCGGCAACCCTTAACCACGGAAAAACAGGTAGGCTTTGAGTCATTTTGGTAAATGAGTTAGCCGGTTCATTGACCCTCTGTTTAAATAGACCTGTTGGACTTTCTCCTCCTCCAGTAGCTGCTCACACGCCAACCTGAACATTTGTGCCGTTGAGAGTAAAGAGAGCATGGCATCACCATCAATCATGCAACCGGCTTTCTTCCCACTCATCCTGATTGCTGTACATGGGTTTGTACCGGTGGATTGTACACCGAGGCTCCGGGACCCAGAGCGCCTTCTACAACGCCAGCAGAGCAGCTTCAACACAGAAGCACATGTGAATACATCCGCTGGTTTCCACTGGGAGCTGAGTGGATCAATGAGGAAAGGCATTCACAGACACTTTCTGGGTAAGCCTGCCTATATCCATAAAAACATCATTTGTTTTTACTACAGACTATTTCATTCGTTTCAGAAAGTAGATGAACACTAGATGCAACAATTTCTTTGTCTAGTTTGGTTCATTTAATTTCTCAGAGGGCAATGGCTTTACATATATGTCCTAAATGTAAAAACAAGGGAAAAAATGTATTTATACATGATAAAAGTTTGGAAATACATTCTAAATGGATCTGGATACAAATATATGTTGTAATTTAGGTGCTCAACACATATTTTGCATGTCATCTATACAAACAAACTATATTTCTGGCAGCCAGAAATGTTCATGTTGAAAGATATTCTTTATTATGCAGTATATGATAATTATTTCTATTATTTATAACTAATGATGGCATGTTTAAACCTGTTTTCTTGCAGTTATTTTGCCAGTAAGAACAGATACAAGCAACTTTGTGTCAATATTTGATATGAGAAGAAAACGCTTCCTCTGTATGGACTCAACGGGAGAGCTGTACAACTCTGTGAGTATTTTTTAGATGCATTTAATTTGAGTGAATTCAGGAAATGAGAGCAGGGAAACAATAACATTGAACATTTTGTATTTATCTGCTTTTTTCCTACCGAACAGAGGCAAAAGGACACAGAAGATTGTCTCTTCCAGCGCATTTGGTTAGACGTGGTGAACCACCGTGACGTGTTTTACTCTATGAGCGGGGGCCGGCTGCTCAAACTGGAGGGAGCTGAGCTGCGAGTCGCTCACCAGGAGCCACCTGAACCCTCTTCGGCCCTGGTGGAGAGGTTCCTGGGTGCCTCGGTCAAGAGACGGAGGAGGAGCGAGGAAGTGAACCCCTCTGATCCGTTAAGATCACAGTCACATCCTTCACATCCGACCACAGATCACAAGGATGCAGATCACGGGCAGCCCGATCAGGACCAGACCGGTGCTGTGTCCAAAGAGACCATCACCTCCTGTGATGACCCCCTACAGGTCTTGCGGCCCAACGGCCCTGTCAGTCCTGTCAAGACTAATATTGCAGACCGAGCAGAACAAGACTAACATACTGAACTTGGGTTTAATGAGTGAAAAGTCAAGAAGGGCTGCAAGTCTTTTTGTTTGTTCTGAAAACTCACTTCATGTTTGACTGCATGTGGGATCAGCGAGAGCCACAGAGTGACTTACAAAGGGCCGCTAGAGTCAAACTGACACTGGAAAACAATCACTATTTTACAACTTCTGCAAAAATAGATAGTATTTTATAAAATCGTTGAATCCAATTTTTCAGAATTTGTTTTTATGGTGCTATTACTCTCAGTAATGTGCTCCTAAACCGTGTTACATCACAGCAGCTCGTTCTGATCTTCTGTTTGAACAGCAGATGAAGGATAAGCTTGGCAACATTCGACACAATCATGCAGCAAGTTTGGTCCAGCTTCCTGCTGACCTCTTCTGTCGGTTAAATTTTAAACCTCGGGTCAGATGTGGCAATGTTTGTTTTGCATATGTATAATGTGTAATCTGTGAGTAATTATGAATATGTATACGTACATTTGTTGATACAGTAAAGCTTCATAACAGGAGTTTACAAACTAAACAAAAATAGATCTGAAAAATCTGACATTTCATAATACAGTCATAAACAGGATCAAATTATGTCAGGTGCCGGACACCAATAGTCACAGCGATGAAAAGGTATTTATTTATTGAAATGTGTTAAATGACTTCCTTCTTAGCCTACTGTTGTATTATTTATATATTTCATGATGTGTTATTTCTGATGTGGAAAAATAAATGGTAACTATCCTGTGGATTGTGTGTCTGATTTGTCCATTGTCTCTACGAGACTCTTTAGTCGTTGCTTCCATGATCAAGGTTCAAGCTTCTTTATTTGTCATATGTCAACTCCAGCGAAGCACTCACTGGCAACCGAAATCTTTGGTCTCAGGTTCCTTCAACAATGCTCATAAAATCTGTTTATATAAAAGGGGAAATTACACAAATAAAAGCAAAATGATAATCTAAGGCATAAAATAGTGCAAATAAATATGAACATAAGTAAATATAAAATAATAATGTAAATGTAAATTTCTAAATTTCTAATTTTTTTGGATGACAGTTCAGATGGGAAAACTGAATGTAAACAGGAATGTAGTATGTAATAATGAGAAGTACTATACCGGATCGGATATCAGGCTGAACTTGACTGAAATAGCTGGATCGGATATGACAATGGGGCCAATCGAATAAATTCTACGTTTATATACTAAAAACATTCTATACTAGAATTTTAATTCATATTTAAGTTTTTACCAATTTGTTGCTGCATTAAAAAAGTTTAAACCTGAATTTTAGTCCTGTTTTGTTTTTTATTATTTTGAAGATTTTTTTGCCAAGATGCTTGTGTACGATTTATTATTTTAATAATAAATAACAATTCACTAAATATCTATGTATTTTTTATTACATTTTGTTTTACAAAGTTAGGAAAGCATGTTGCCTTACACATAAAAGAATGATCTCAGTCACTTCCACACAGTGAGGCATACAGCTTATTAATTAAACACGGTATCGGCCGATACCCAAAGCCCAGGTATCGCTATCAATATCGGGACTGAAAAAGTCAGATTGGTGCATCCCTACTAAAAATATATATACAGAGGTATAGACAAGAATGTCGTATAAAGAAGTACAAATATAGAGTTCTGCAGTCTTATGGAGTAGCAGTCTTATATATCGGCAGATCACTAATAAAAGTAACTTCCTCTTTAGCAAATCGTTGTGTACTGAAGGAATACTGAATGAAGGAAAGAAAAAGACGGACTGGGAATGAATGTGTGTCTTGAGTACTTTCCTCTCCTCTTAGGTTCACATTTTCATTGGGGTCCATTAAAACGAAAATACCAGTAAGTGCCTTCCCAAAGTTTGCTGTCAACATTTCTGTTGTCGGTTATGGCGATGACAGTTATCATCTTTTATTGGAACATTTAAAATGTTCCTGGCCACAAACATTATGACACCTACTACGTAGAACAACAAATACACTGCTCTTTTGCCCACCGACCAATCGTTTCCTTAGGAGAGGGCACAAAAATCACATGGTTATTACGCACACGGCCAATTGGTTATGTAACAGGCAAATATTAGACCTGGACAAATAATGTCCAAAAGAAGTAATGCACATCTAATACATGTAGACAACGATGCAAATGAAGAAGCATGTTTACTGAGATGAAAAATGTTTTGGGCTAGGATATGTTTATAAATCTAAATGTTAAATCAAAGATTTATATCATGCAAAGATGAACAAATGAGAACCAGCGCAGACTGAATGTGGGTTTTTTAGGGAGAGAGTTTTATTGGAAAAGTTGTCAAGTTTCCACAGATACCTAACTATGATACAGAAACATGTCACGGCTACATTTTGTTATTTAACAAATATACTAACCTGCTCAAGTCTGACAGTATTCCTACATTATAAAGTGTTTTCAATCATAGAATCACAGTGACACCAGCCATTGAATCTGTAAAATGTTTTTTTCATACAATCAATAAATCAGACTTTATTTATAGGCAGAATTAGAAATATTTAAGAAACTCTAACTAGGTATACCAACATATAACAATAAGCAAACAGACTCAAATGCATCAATAGACGGATAGATAAATAAATAAAGCTCAATTAAACGCCAGACTAAAAAGGTAAAATTCAATAAATAATTAGACTGATAAATAAAGCTAAATTAAAAATGAATCCACCTCAGTAGACAATAAATGATTTTGTTTACACTGAGAGTGGAATGAAAAGTAGAGAAACCGTGCGTACATGCTACAGTACAACACATATACACTGTTTCTTGCATGCATTTGCCCTTGTTGACCGAAGTGTTAATTCCCAACAATGAAAAAGTCACTGATTTCCAAAAAAGTCAACACTGTTGCAGTTCTGCTCTGTGTTCCTACGTACAATGCATGAACTTCCGGAGAGTAAATATAGAAACATGGACTCATTACAGCTCAAAGCTGCCCACATTTACAGTAATGATCAGCCAGACAGTAACAAAATGATGACGCTGCCTTGCAACAAACCGTCTATCTGAGTTTAAATGAAGGTGCTCAACTCAGGAATCAGCGTTCAAAACCTGAATATAAAACATAACATATTTTGTAATTTTAAACTGGATTTCTGAATTCAATTAATGTAAATATTCTATAATGTGTTTTTAAGATACTGCCACAGGTAAACTATACAATAATCAAGAGCACCTAAATACTTGACCTATTTGCTAATTACATTGTCAAAAAATGCTTATATTGAGCAACTAGGAAAAACTTGAGTCTCTGGAGCTTTTTCTCATTTTACGTCTCACTTTCCTCTTCCACCGTCTCGCTGTTATATCCTATACCAGTGGTTCCCAACCTGGGGTCCGGGCCCCCCTTAGGGCCCAGACACACAAACCCAACATCAAGAACTAGCGGCGATGAAGGCTGACCGTTGCGTCGCCTCACGACGCCTTTGTTTTGGCCAAAAGTTGCACTCAAACACATCGCAAAGACTACAGCTGACGGCCAACTACCACGTACGTTGCAGGTGGCGACAGTCTGTATTCGTCATTCAAAAAGGGAAACCGGAAGACCGAGGAGGGTGGATATACAAGCCGTTGTTATGATACGTACATGAAATAAAGCGGCGTCTGCCGACCATTTTCACACCACTCTCACTCACCATTTGTCTGCTCTGATGTTGTCAAAATTTAATTTCCTCATGTATAACGAAAATCGCACACTTAAAGGATAATTTTGAAATTTGTCGGTATATAAAACTAATCAAAAAGATATATTGTTTTGCTACTTAGTAACAAAATCGAACAAAATATTCTGCTTCAATCCATATTTGTTGGCATTTAGCCTTTCAAAAATAACATTTTCGCTGCGGTCAAAAACCTATTGGCTCTCCCGCTTGACACAAAGGGAGACCCTCAGCTTTTCTTAGAAATAAGTAGGGGGGCTTGAAGGTAAATAGGTTGGGAACCACTGTCCTATATCTTTCTTAAGAACCTCTGTTTATCTAGCTCCTACTGTTTAACATGGTCCCCTCTGTGGACGAACACACAGCGGATCCCAGATAGTTTGAACCTGTCATCCTCTTTTCTCACGGTTAGTATAAACCGACACACACCTGTGTTAGGACTTAAAGAGAACATATGTGCTTTGTCAGAACCCGGAGGCACGGAGCATTGTAGCTCCTCCACAAAGTAACGTACTGCCACGCACATGTAGGCCCCGTGGGTGACGACCAAAGCGTGGACCGGGACGCCCCTGACCCCATCGTCTGCCTTTCCCTCCACAGGAGATGTTTCTGGTGGAGCAGATAAGGACGTTTCATCCTCCCCTCCGTCACGCCAGTGTTCGGCCCCAATTTGCTGGTGAATTTTCTCCAAAAACTCTTTGACCCGCTCCTTCACCTGAACAGAGCAACAATCTGATGTTATAAACTGCGCCATGCTTCTCCCTCTAAACTAACAGCACGTCATGGAAATGTGACTACTTGCAACTGTGAAGGACAAAAGTTAAAGGTCGTTATATTCAAGACAACGTAGGTACAACCTTTCCCATCAAAAAACACACATGCTCACTTCAGTTTCATCCTGTTGCAACAACCTGTAACTCGTTCAGGAGAGCTGGGAGGGAGGCGTGTAGCCGACACTGATTGGGGCGCTTGCTGCTTACGTCAAATCCATCTTTGTATATCTGCACCATCATCATGATGTGCTGGTCACGTACTGGGTTGGACCGGAGTTAACGTCCAAGCCAAGATCTAATGGATGAAGCCTGACAAAGTATTTTTGAAATAGAACATCCCTCCTTCCGACGCCCCCTCACACACACACACACACACACACACACACACACACACACACACACACACACACACACACACACACACACACACACACACACTGTCCTCCCACACAGCCTCCAACACAAATAACACAAAGCTAAGTGGTGACTTTTTAATCAGGGGTAGTGACGAACATTCTGCAGTTGTTTGACAGTGGAAGGGCATGTACTTTGATCCTCCCGATTCACATCAGGTGCTCCGGCACATACAAAAGATATACAATCATGTGGATGCAAAGAGGCCCTGAGATACTGTAGCAGGTTACATCCATGCAGGGAAAAAGGTTTGACTGAGGAGATGAGGTTTTCCTTCCATCTAGTGGTAGTATGTGTATATTGTATCAGGGCATTCGAGTCTGATCCATATCTGGAGTTAAACATGGATAGAGATTTCATCTTAGTATCGTAAAGGGTAAAAGACTTGCCGCTGGGTTAAGCACACCTCAGCACGCAACACAGTGCGCTACGCCCAAAGTTCTTGAGAAAAAATGGAAAGTGCATGCGCTGCGCCCAGTCTTTGCTCAACGCAGTGAAAAGCCGTCATAGCACAGCGCAGGCCATTGGAAATAATGGGTTTCAGAGCGCAGTGGTGCCGTTGTGAAAAGCCCTAAAAGGAACAGTGTGTAACATTTCGGGGGGTCTATTAGCAGAAATGGAATATAATATTCATAACTATGTTTTCATTATTGTATAATCACCTGAAACTAAGAATTGTGTTTTTCGGTAGCTTAGAATGAGCCGTTCATACTGTATCTACATATAGGGAGCAGGTCCTCTTCATGGAGTCCACCATGTTGTTCCGCCATGTTTCTACTGTAGTCCAGAACGGACAAACTAAACACTGGCTCTAGAGAGGGCCTGTCGCGTTTTTACGTTACCTGAAGGCCACCGTAGTTCTCCGACACGCTTGTGAAACTGCAGCAACATGAGCTGCAGAGTGCAAAACCATGGTACTGCCAGCCGCTGTCTCACTTCCATAGCTCTTTAAGTAGTGTTATTATGGTAAGGATGGTCTCTGAGCGAGGCAAATGGTGTTACCACGGTTTTGCACTCGGTGGCTCACGTTACCGCAGTCTTGGAAAGGGAGAGGAGCGGTATTCAGTTGGTTGCAATCTGCAACCGCTCCACTAGATGCCACCAAATCCTACACACTGCCCCTTTAAGTACAACAGATGAGCATCCCATTTTCCAAAAGCATCTTAAAGGTAAAATATGTTACATTTGTCGGTTGGTGTTTGCAAACACAGAGCACTCGAAATGGGTTCCTCCTCCACGACTCAACAAGTCAAGAAAGGGGGAAAGAGAGAGAGCAGTGATGGTCAAGCGAGCTCCCCAAAGCACTGAAAAATGACATGTGAAAAACAAACCAGCAACACGCCTTTCAAGAAACAATGTCCTTGCCAAACCAGGCTTTTGTATTTATTATTATTATTCATTATTATTTTCACTACACTAAATTTTCATTTACATATCCCAAACTTTGTAGAAATCTGTTTTCACTTTGACATTAAATAGTAATTTTTCTGTTGATTTGTGTAAAAAAAGCGACATTAATCTGTTTTCTATTTGATTCCATGTTGGAAGACATTCAAATATGAAAAATTAGAGTAATGAGCTGAAAGATAGTAAACTCTTACTGAAAGGGACATGGTTTAGTATCAGGACGCAAAGATTATCTGATGTGATGACGAGTCGATGCTGAGATGACTGTTAATGAGCAGTGCGTTTTATTTGCAAACTTCATGACAATGCAAAGAGGCTATATTTCAAATCCAGCTTAGTTCTAGTTTTCAGCGTGGGATTATCAACGTTAGCATATTAAAATATGTACATCAGTATGTAAGTAAGTAAATAAATAAAAGAATCTAGTTCTGGGACAGTATTATTGGCACCCTGTGCAGAGCATGACATGCTGTGCTATCTTAAGCCAAGCAATTTTGTGACAATGTCACAACAAACTTTGCGCTTCTGAGGGGTGAAAGGGAGCAAAGGGAGAGAGATAGACAAATAGAAATGGTAAAAGACAGGGAGGAGGACGGAGAAATAAATAAATATTACCTGTTTAAATAATTAAATAACAGGGAACCAGCTACAACCTCAGCCTCACCTGCTCCTGAGTCTCCCCGTTTGGAGGGGTGAAGTCAGGAAACGACTGACCGGCTGCTTTGGCCATCTCTCTCACCTCCTGCACCGGCCGCCCCTCTGCTATCCCAAAGCTCTGAAAAATAACACGTCATTGTTAAGTAAATATATCTTAAGAAAAGGTTTTATTGAGAAAACACTTTCGCTATTAAATTGTAAAATCACACAAAAGACATGCCACTCACTTTCTCTTTAAGCAAAGGGTCACGCACCATTTGTAGACCAGAACAACTACTGTTGTGTTTCATTATTGTTTCAGCAGTCTGGAGGAAATAATACACATCATTGTCATCATCTCATCACAGAATGACATACGGTGACATACTGTCATTATCTCTCTATAGAGAAGGAGAGGAGAAGTTTTATTTCCCAGATGTGTCGTCCTTGATTTGAAGCACCGGTTGGTGTTTTGGTGTTTTTTAATACATAGGAACAAATGTCACAAAGTGAGATGACTTGAGAATAAAACCAGAACAGTGTGGTCAAATATAGTATCATCATCAGTATCATATACAGAATCATACAGTTAAATAATAATACATACTGCAGTGTTTTGATACATTTTTCCAATTAAGATTCACAGCTTGCTCCCACTGTGAATCTAAAGCGCCGTACCTGCTGAGCTCGCAGCATATCACTGACAAACACGTTGCTGAACTTGACATCTTTCAGGTAGCAGCCTGCTGCCTTGGCCTGCTGCAGCCCGATCTCAGACAAGGATGAATCTATAGCCTGGCCTGTGTGGAGGAAGAGGGAGAGATGAAAGTAAGACACAGAGAAAACATGAAATGTCAATATATCTTCAATCATACTCTACCTTGTAGCAGGCCTTCTTTATTGTACTGCGTTTCCCCACTGCAAGAAATAAATCATTAATCGATGTCAAAGTACAGGAGCTAATATCATTGACAGATTAGTTTAAGAAGCTCAGAGAAGCTCCTGTTCAATTGTCATAAATTTGATTTCTTGTTTATTATCATACATATAAGGCTTTATTTTTCCCTGCATGACTGTTGATGACCTTTCAGTAGGGCAGATGGTAAAAATAAAAACTAGCTCCTGTTATTGCAGGACAATAGCTCACTGCTTGTGAGCCAAAAGTAAAACAACGCTGGTATCATGTGGTGTCTCTGGGTCGTCAGTTAGTGTGGACAAAACAGATAAATGGCTGAGATTGACTGGAAGTGCCTGGCAATGACTTGTTGTGAAGTAAATGCAATGGAACGGGGGAGGGAGAATGCGACATCTAGTGGCTGAATGTTATCAATAGCACCTTTAATCTTTTAGTCTATAAAACATCCGAAAATAGTGAAAATGCCTGTCATATTTTCCTAGAGCCCAAGATAACTCAAAGTCTACAAATTGCTTGTTCTGTCTGTCCAAACCCCAACGATATTTAATCTACAATTATATAACAAAGACAAAAACAGCAAATCCTTACAGTAGAGAAGCTGTAGCCAATCTTAGTCTGGTAATTGACTTAATCTATTAACCAAAATATCAAAATTGGTGCCAGCTAATTTTCACGTTTTATGGATTCTGGTTTTATTGACATACTTTCTCTTGACACTAATGTGTGTTTTCATTTAGTATAAATGGTTCTACCTGTGATCCAGAAACAATCTGTGATTGGAAAAAATGTATCTGTGATAGGATTCCATATGTTTATTAGTATTATAATATTTAAAGTATGATCATATTAAACTAAATTTATAAACCATATATTCAAGTTTTGTTTTGACCGATTTGGTTTGATAATACTGTGGTTGATGAGGGAGACCTCTGGTGGTCGTGAGGAGGTACTGCAGTGACTACTGGACTGAACCAGGCTTGAATGGACAGACAGGGAGAGATCACCATGTTTGTGAAACTGTCCTTTTGTTTGTGTATGCTGATGTTATTACAAGCTCAGTTTAATGTTACAAGTAGATACTACACTGCCTTGACACTGCCAAGGTCTCTAGTGCTTATCTATGTGACACCTGCTAACATCTAAAGTTATCTATCTAATGCTAAATAAATGCAGACTTTAGTCATGCAACTAACTTGTTTTAAAGTACTACTAAGCTATTAAGTTCCCACACACATGCACATAATATGAATATATATAAATATATGATTATTAGGCTACTTTTTCCAAATCTATAGGTCCACAGAGAGACCACAGATCTATAAATAGGAGCGAGCAGCAGCAGCACTACTCGGAGCCTCCACGTGCTAAACATTATTATGTCATGTATCATAAATATGAATGTCAACTGCACTTACTGTCGAACAAGCGTCAGCCCAAATGTTAGCGCTTTCATTCTCTGGAGGTTAACGACGGAGTAATATCGCATTGACAGGTGGTAGACTAGTTCGGCCCTGAAGAAGATCAGACCATGAACGCGTCTCACGCCTTGAGAGCAAATGTCACCCAGAAAGTGAGACTACTCACTGGGAGCAGAGCAGGGGCGGAACTGTGATTTCTAAAGTGTGTGTGTGTGTGTGTGTGTGTGTGTGTTTGTGGGGGGATACAGTTATTAGTGCATCACAATACTCAAAATGATTTAGTTTTTCAGAGACCCCAACCCAGGGTACAATGAATGGTACAAAAAGTACCTCAATCATATATCTTATACTGTATATACTGTATATGCTCTTAATGTATATAAGATAAGATAAGATAAGATATTCCTTAGTCCCGCAGTGGAGAAATTTGCAGTGTATATGTTCTTAATATAGGAACTCAGGCTAGTAAACTCTGTTTCTTCTTTTAAATCACACCTCAAAACCTACCTTTACAGGAAGGACTTTTTAAAGCAATCCCTTGTTTTAAATTTCATTTTTGATTACTTTTTGCACAAAAGTTTTATGTTCAACATTTTATTTTGGCCTATGTTTTTATGTTTTTATTCTGTATTGTTTTTATCTTGATGTTTGCACTATTTTAACTTATGTAAGCACTTTGTAACTATGTTTGGAAAGGTGCTATACAAATAAAGTTTATTATTATTATTATTAATATGGCTATATATGTTCTTAATATGCTCTTGTACAAAGTATTTTCTTTTATAATTGTAATATAACTTATTATTTTGAATGGAGCTTCCCAGCAAAAAGCATTTCACACGATTGTACTTGTATAACCTGTCTGACAATAAACATCTTGAATCTTGAATCTTGAATCTTGAATAAAACACAACCATGTTTTTTTTTCAGAATTTTGATGATGATGGTTGTAACAAAATATTTTATAGGCCTACATACAGCAAAATACAGCATTTTTGTTTTGTTTTGTATGTGTTTCATTTATGTTGCCATAGGATTCATTTATATGTATAAATGTAACTGTTTATGAAATTAACTCTGCTTATTTAATGGTGCAGTAATATTGTTATAGGGATGGGTGGGTGGTGGGGGGGGGGGGGGGGTATAATTTGTTTATACAATTATTTCTGTGATTTATTGGATTTTGTACAGAATACCAATAAAAAGACTTTGAGGAAAAAAATATGAATTTTGGATACACGAGGCCAGCCCCAATCAATCATACCCATATATTCATTATTATTCCTATTCTGTTCAAACTCTTTTTAACGCACAAACTGATTTCACTGGAATTGTACCTTATATGATTACATGTGACAAATTAAATTGATTGATTATCAAACATGGTAGGTCAAAGTATAGAGATAGTTTGTGTAAGAGCCTGGGACACATTTGAGGAGCAAGTCTCAGTCCTATTTCAGAAACATGTTGCATATGCCTGTCCTTTTCTTAGGTTTCATCACAGATGGAATTTCTAATGGACTGTTTTAGTGGTCAGATGTTTATGATCCAGATTTGTAGGTTTGCTAATTTGTGATCATCATTGACACATTGAGGTCCAGTTGATGAGTAAATTTGTTAAGTTACTTAAATTGCCCATATTGTCATTTGTGCAGTAGATAAGACTAAAATAATGTAGGCTATTATAATACTTTGCACATAAATACCAGCTTTTTTTATTATTTATATTGAATGTTAAATCGTCTTAAATGGTTGTATCCTCCGGGAGCTCTACACTATGAGTTTGCTGTTTGTGCGATTGAATTATTTATTTTTTTAATTCATTTTTATTTGGAGACATTGACACTTTACATGATCAAGGAATGTACGTGTTTGTAGTATGATGTAATGAGCAGCATGTACTTAAAAGAGTGTTTCCATTTTTTTCTTTTTTTAAGTGTACATATACAATAAACAATATACACATACATACAGTACATATCCATACAAACATGTGTACATACATACATAATCATAACATATTCCCAAGAACCCTATATATTTGGGGTGCCATGTGGAGAGAAACAGAACACCATATCAGATTGACAGCAAGCTAATATTGATAAATATATAAATAGTAAGAGTAATTCTATGATAAACATATATACATGTATATATGCATACACACGCTCATATACCCACATGTTCATGCCCATGCATACATGTATATATTGCATATATATATACACACACACATACATATACCCATATTCATAAATACAAGTGAGTTGTGAAAGTGAACTGTGCAATTGAATTCTGACAGTAGTTATATAAAAAGGTGTACTGGTGAGCACCTTACGTTTGTGTAAATTTGTTAAGTTACTTCCTTTAAAATTGCCCATATTGTCATTTGTGCAGTAGATAACTCTATGTATATATGATGTAGGCTATTATAATACTTTGCACATAAATACCAGTTTTATGTGTTTGTGCAATTGAATTCTGACAGTAGTTGTTATATAAAAAAGAAAAAGACCATTCATTAATTTTTTTGCGTTTATATAAAGGAACAACAAAACAAAACCATGCTGCATTGAGGTAGTCCAGTTGATGAGTACATTTGTGAAGTTACTTCCTTTAAATTGCCCATATTATCATTTGCGCAGTAGATAAACTCTAAAATAATGTAGGCTATTATAATACTTTGCACATAAATACCAGCTTTTTAAAAATGTATATTGAATGTTAAATTGTGTTAAATTGTTTTATCCTCTGGGAGCTCCAGACTATGAGTTTGCTGTTTGTGCAGTTGAATTCTGACAGTAGTTGTTATATAAAAAAGAAAAAGACCCATTCATTCATTTTGCGTTTATATAAAGAAACAACCAATCAAACCCACGCTGCTTCTTCTCTTTCAGGTGTCTCCTCCTGGCCCGAGCACCTTACGTTAGTGTCGCGCGGATAAGCTCACGCACTCTCGTCGGTCTCGCACCGTGAGCGCGCCGCGGCGGTGGTGACAGTCGCCATTTTATTTTGAAAATCAAGCTGAAGTGAAGCTCAGCGGACTCTTCATCTCTTCTTCTCTTCCTCGCTTCCTCTCTTCCTCTCTTCATCTAGTCAAGTTTGTTGAGCGAAACAAGAAGAGGATGAACATCTGAATCACTTTCTTGTGGAGCAACGGTGAGATTTATAACCTACTCTCCTAACAACCCGTCGACTAACGTGTCTCTGTAACAACATGAAGCTGTTGATAGAAAGAGAGCAGGGAGCGGGCCCGGCTAATGACTGGAGAGCAGCTGTCATATCGGCCACAGCTACAAAAGTAACAATTACTTCATTTAGCAAAAAATCTCCTTCAAAGTCGGTCTATAACTGCATTAGGCTCGTTTCTGTTGTAGACGATAACCTCCTAGTCTCTGTGTTACGTTACAAGATAGCAACCAGCACATAATGTTAGCGACTCCACGGTTTAGACGGAGCCCGGAGACACAAGCTAACAAGCTAACAAGGTTAATGCTAACGTTAGCTAGCTGATGCTAACGCTAGCTGCTAGCTAACACGATCCCGCACCAGCCATCCGCAGTCCTCGCGGCCTCTCACACGACCACGGCACAAGAGGCATGCGTTACCTTCTCAAAACCTCCCGCAGGAATCGTTTAGCTGGTCGAAACGGCTTTTAATAATAGTTGGAAATAGAAAACGTGAAGTGGTTTTGCCGATTCACCCACTCACAACCAGCATCATGCTGCTAACGGTAGCTTCACGCTCATGCTAATGTGCTAGCATTAGCTCGTAGCCTTACAGGGACATGTTGGTAACATTTCATTTAGAGGTTTAATGCTAGGTATTGATTACTGGTGAGTTATTCAGATTAGTGTATATATATATATGAATATAGTATGATTTTAGTAAGCCACAGTATGTGCTGGTTAATGTCAATGCTTAATGCTTAATTATCCAGTAAACATGTTGGCTAAACTTAAACTTCTCCCCTCAAGTGTTCATCAGCGTCATGGTTTAATGTTAAAGCAGCTATGAGCTACAGGAGTATTGTCCCCAATAGGTGACGTTTGTTCCCATCTAGTTATTAACTTTATCATTCAGGATATCTGGTAAAACTCTGAAGTATCAGATCGCCTGCTTGTGATCTCTGCTAACTTAGATTAGCTTGCTCTTTGTTTCAATGAGTGATTTTAACTCTCTCTGTCCATTAGTCGTTAGAAAGTCCTGGTTAGCTGCTTTTAATGCTTTAATGTACTTGTGAGCTGGTGGATAAAAGTGGTGCAGTCTTTGTTATTGTAAAAGTTGTCAGATCGGTGAGCAACTTAACTCACGTTAGCTTTGAGTCTGTGTGTGCCAGATATTTGGGTACTGCCGAGGCCTAGTACAAGTTACTGGCACGGCAAGTTTATATAATCTCCGAGAAGCTAGCGTACTAGACTATGTAACGTGAGCTTTAACTCGTATTGACCATAGTTTGGGGATTTATTAGCAGATAAATGCCCAGGCAGCAGGCACTAAAATACATTTCACTGCACCTCTGTGTGTTATGCACGTAGGCCTCAAAGCCTGTCACAATATGTTGTGTTGTCAATTGTAAATATTGTCCTGCATGAAAGTTAAGTTTAGTGCTGCACAAAGAAATTCCTCATTTGTTTCTCTTGATTATTCTTTTTTTTTTTTTTTTTTATTGCAAAACGTTTTCTCTTTCTAAAAAAAATCACTTAACTTGTTTGTCTTTTCATTACAGATGCTGAACTTGATTTTAAACTGAAGGACTCTTCATAGTACCCGGGAGCCACCAATCGGAAATCTCATTTGGAAGCCAACATCTTTAAATACCTTTTGGGGGGGGGGGGAGCAGAAGTAACCTATCACTGAAGTGACTAAAGGGGAATAATGGTGATTTTGCGCCGTGCTCGGCCGCCTGCTTCCGCCCCAACCAGCAATGAATCTTGATTCGCTTTCGCTGGCTTTGTCTCAAATCAGCTATCTGGTGGACAATTTAACTAAGAAAAACTACCGAGCCAGCCAGCAAGAAATACAGCATGTAAGTGGTAGCAACGACATCAAGTACATTTTTGTACATCTGTCAACAGATATCTTAAAAGTTTCTCCAAATGAAGTGTCCTAAAATGTGTCCACACGTTCTGGATGTTTTGCCTGTGCTCTCCCAGATTGTGAATCGTCACGGTCCTGAGGCAGACAGGCATCTACTACGCTGTCTCTTCTCTCATGTGGATTTCAGTGGCGATGGTAAAAGCAGCGGCAAGGACTTTCACCAGGTAATTTTTGATTAGAGACATATTGATATTTTTAGTGTTGCTGCACAATTTGTGTTTATACAAAAAGGAAAGTGACATTACAGACACTGAATTCGCCATTGGTATTCTTAGAATTTATTCTCAAATTCTGAACAACAGTTGTACTAAAATTAAACTAAAATTGAATTCATTCAGGATTTTACGGGTTTCACAGTACACAGCCAGGCAGCGCATATTAGTAAATTAGTGTGAGACACTCATCCTTGCATTACCGCAACTTTTTTACCACATGCTCCATGTTGATAGACAGTGAAGAGATTCAGCCTACAGGAAACATGGAATTCCATTGAGAAATATCGGCTTGTAGCAGTAAATAGGCTAAACCAGACAGGACTATTCAATTAATCCTTTAAGTGATGAGAAGTAATCGATCCTTGTTGGACTCATGTGAAAACGGTCTGAACATTTCCTTAAACTCAAAAGCTTATGTAATAAATACCATCACATATGTATGGGTCATGAAAAAAATGATAAAGGGATACACAGAAATAAATAAAAAACAGATGTAAATTACAGAAAAAGGTCTCGTATACCCCCTACGGTCTGTTTTAACTAGATGACTACAAAGAATGATATGCAGACAAACTTGTACCAATATGAGGAAATTTTTTTATATTGATGTAATTGCAGTCCCGGAATAAAACTTAGAAACAAACAAACATTTGTCTACAACATTTAAAACATCTAGTGAAATAAATACAATTGTACACTTTTAACTGTGGAAGTTTCACATCTCCTTTCAGTTACAGTTTCACTGGAGACAGGATGAGACTAGTACACCTGGTCTTCCGGCAGCCCAATGCTAATTTAAAATAATGTCAAGTTAAATGAACAATAATATGCAATATAGGCAAAGTTTGTTTGGTTGTGTTTTTCCCTAAATAATCACAGACTTATTTCCCTTCGAGTGCATCAAATTTGAACTTATTGGCTATGAAATACACACGCACTCACAGAATAGCTGAGCACTGATCATAGAGCCTGACAGACTTCTACATTTCTCCCAGCCGTAGTCATGCAGTAAAAAAGAATAAGCATTCACTGTGTTATTAAAATATTACGCCCATTCTCAAAATTCATGTTATTCTTATGGTCTAAGCCAGTCCAAAAATATTAGTAAACATGAACAACTCTCACACAAATCCAAAAACTAGAGTGCTAAGACTCAGACTTGTGATGTCATAGGGTATAAATTGTTGAAATGCTGTACAGACAAAGAATCGGGAGAGATGTTCGAGATGACACTGATAGCACCCAGGGGAATGTTTTTAAGTATATTGGTACATTTTTTGTTTCACAACCAAGAACACGACAATAGAATAAAGCTCATTTGGGTATAAAAAAGAAAACAAACATTTTGTTAGCCTCCCATTCATTGTCTATGGAACAGCTCCAGACTTTATACCTTATGGCATCACAAGTTTGAGACTTACTCCTCTGGTTTCTGGCTTTGAGAAAGAGTAGCTCATGTTCACAAATATTGATTGAACTTTCCTAGGCCATGGAAATAACATTTTTGAATTCTTTGTTTCTTTCTGAAATTTAGGTGGTGTTCCCCTTCAAGGCACTCAAATACTGGCATATTGTCAATTAAAAATAAATAAATAACAGAAATGACTGTAATGTTAATGTTACCCCCCCCCCCCAGGGATCAATGGTATTTCTGATTCTGTAATGTTCCATCAGACTCTGACCTGTTGATAATTCCTGAACTGGGCTGTAGCTTATGTTTGTTCATAGAGGGCAGGCACAACGGACTGACTAAAATACACAGGTGAAGGCACATTGTAGCGGGGCTCGTATGCGGGGCTCGTATGCCGTATGCTTTAATTCGGTATTGTCTACGATCGAGTGTGGATCGCATACGCAGCAAAGCAGTGGGAGGCTGCCTGAACGCTGTGGGGAGACGGACTCGCCGTCCAGTCTATTTTTGTTTTGTTACGACAAATTCGGGGATGCCGTCATAAATTAAATGTTTGAAGTGTATCCACAGAAATATCCGACTTCATCAGTGACAGCATACAGTTCGTCACTAATCGTTGTACTGCAATGATTAGTGCTGCTACAGCTGATAGAGAACAACTGGTGCGCTGCCAACACTTTCCACGCTCCAGAATTTCTGTTCCGCGTGTGCGAGTATTAGACATAAACGGCTGTTTGGGTCACAGGACATACCAAAAGAACGTTTCATACTGAGCAACCTGTACTGAACAGCTCAATACAAATACACGTATCGTTACAACCCTAATCATTTGCACAAGCCAACTGATTACTTCTCTGGGACGCTCATTTGAAATGGTAAATGGATTTGCATTGATGGAGCGCTTTTCTAGTCTTCTGACCACGCAAATCGCTTTACACTACATGTCAGCATTCACCCATTCATACACTGATGGCAGAGGCTGCCATGCAAGGTGCCAAATTTGCCCATCAGGATCTAATCTAAATACTCATTCACACACTGATGGCTAACCCTTCGGAAGCGATTTGGGGTTTAGTGTCTTGCTTAAGGACACATTGACATTTGACCGGAGCAGCCGCGTATCGAACCACCGACCTCCCGATTGGAGGACGACCTGCTCTACCCTCTGAGCCACAGTCGCCCGTGAAAGCATCATTTGTCATCATTTTTACAGCTGGCCCAATCAGCCAGGCTTTTCTATCTGACAGCGATGCCCAGTGTGTATACTGAAGAGAGACTGCTTATATCACTGGAAGCATACAACTATGTTCTCTGCACATACATACATACATTGTATGCATCCAGTGCAGAGAACATACTGTAGTTGTATTTAATTTAAGAACTTCCACTTTGGTGTTATGGTCGACAGCGTGGTTTAGTTGTGCCTTTTGGGGGTTAGAAGTCCAGGGTGCCCAAAACATTTTGATAATAAAAAGCTAGATTGTGCACAATAGACTAATTCCATTAGTTCCAAAAGGGCAAAACCTTTGGTCCTACTTAAGTAGGAGTCAAGCAGTGAGCGGGGGTATGTGAGCCACGCCCACTTTTCCCTTGTTGCAGATTCATGACTAGAAAAACTTGCTGAACTGGAATTCATCTTCAGGTTCCCAGCTTTCAGATGATGTACACCACTACTATGTGACATCTACTGCTAACCTGCTATCTCCCCCTAAAGAGCTCCTGCCCCCCTAAAAATGCCAAATGTGTCTATTGTAAAGAGGGGTGGAGTAGAGGAGGTTATATAAATTAGCATATCCTTTGATATATAGTCTTAATAGTATGTTTGTCCCACATTGTGATTATGAATACCGCTTATCGTTTCATATTGATTCTTGTGAGAAACGTATTGTCTTATCTTATTCTTCACCTGCCTATGTTCTCTTTACTCTCTTTTTCTTCTCGGTACGTTTTGCTTTTCAACTTGCCCAAGACACAGTTTCTGATCCAGGAGTGTGTGTTGCTGATATCAAAGCCAAACTTTATCGCTACTCTGTGTTACGCCGTTGACAATCCCCTCCACTACCAGAAGGTAAGGAGCAGCTGCCTGAATTTCTGTATTACTGAGGTAGCCAGAATGTATGACATCACTTATTGATAGATAAATTCTGTTGAGTTGAGTAAAGACATACGACTAAAAGAAAATATAGAGTCATAGGTTACAATTGGCTTACATACTGGCTTTCAGTTGACATATCATCCTGTAAGCAACTTAGACATCAACTCAGACTCCCACGAGTGTACGGACATTTTGCAAGTTTGTATGATTTATAAAAAAAAAATATATATATATATAATCTTGGCTTCAACTGTCTTTCAGAGTTTGAAGCCATCGGCCCACTTATTTACTCAGCTGAGTAAAGTTCTTAAGCTCAGCAAAGTCCAAGAGGTAAGCCAGCTCTGCAATGGGCTTCATTAATCACCAATCTGAATTGGGCAATGTACATACAGTACATGGTTTACATTTGGCAGTTAGCAAGTATTGTTAATTGTTTGTTGGAGTATTTTTTATTTATTAATTTATTTCCCAGGTGATATTTGGACTTGCTTTGCTGAACTCCAGCAACGCGGACCTTCGCGGTTTTGGTAAGTAATTCTAGTAGAGCCTGACATATTTAAACCTGTAGCAAAAATGATCTGAAACCCTGTTTTTAAATAGCCGTACACATGTTACTGTGGTCTTGCATTCGAGGCATATAAACAGCCTTGTTTTTCTGAAACAAAAAGCTTGGATGTTTAACACATGCTTGTTTTCTGGCATTCAGTAAAACATTAATTTCCTTGCACTATGGGCAAGTTAGCATTCTTTTTTTGTCTAATCAGCAAATGAATGAGCTTGTCGATCACTAATACAATGCATCGCCCATGCAATAGTGATGAATTATATGGTAAATCCATGTGGGATGTTGCATTCTCAGACTATTTGCAATCACCTTGGCATAATTACAAATGCAAGTTTTGAGTGTCATACACACCACAAAATATTTTACACACTGTTGAGGATAAAGTCTAATTACTGACGATTAGTCTTACATTGAAGCAGGATTTGAAATTCACCATTTGAACAAACATGCAGAGTCTATAAAGGCTAATAGTGTGAAGTGAAGATGTGAAAAAAATGATTGAATTACTCCATTTGTCGACTAAGGTGTGTTGATTAATAATTGTATTTCACAATAATAGTTGACATCCTTTTTATTTTGGGCATTGCTTTTACAAGTGAATACTGCTTTTCATCAAGTTGTGATAAAGATTGGTAACACTTGGGCATACAGGGAAGAGGTGTCTAGATGATCTTAAGTAGGTTTATGGATGACAACATCACTTTGATTTAATGTCAGCTCATCAGTACAGAGAACACTGTAGAAAAGCTAGTCAGCTTTCTTAACTTGTTTTTGACTGTTTCTCAGCCGCACAGTTCATCAAACAGAAACTCCCAGACCTCCTGCGGTCATACGTTGACGCGGATCTCGGAGGAAACCAGGAAGGTGGCTTCCAAGACATTGCCATAGAGGTCTTGCAGCTATTGCTCTCCCATCTACTGTTTGGCCAGAAGGGAGCCAGTGGGGTAGGGCAAGAGCAGATTGACGCCTTCCTCAAGACACTTTGCCGAGGTATGGGGAATCAACACAAATCACAAAAACTTGAGATCCTGAAGCATATAGATACCTACAGTTGGAGATGCATTTGTCAGACTGAATAGAAATGGTACAAAGCCTGTCTTTTTAACCTGTTTAGATCACATCCCCGGTCATATTGTGCACCTGTTTAACAATATATGCAAAAAATGTACAAAAAATCAATTTCTTCGTATTTTTATATTAAAATCCAATCATCTTTTCTTCCTGTAAAACGAAATATGATGAATGCTTACTTAATATAGTGTCAACCAATTACACCATGACATCCATCCATCAATCAATCTTCAGCATTTAGCAACAAGGGAGGTGTGTGATGTGGAGCCTGCAGCTCCGTATCTTGATACATTCTAAGCCCGGACACTTTTTAGCAGTTCAATCAAATGAGAAGAATTTGATTCGAGTCCCTCTTGTAACTGTATGCCGCTCAAATATTCAGTTTACTGGGGAATACTCCCAGTGCAGCAGCTAAAGACACTGTAACGTCGTTTCTCTGGGACTTTAAATTGTTTTTCAGTGTTGCTGTGCAACGTGTTTTATTTATCTGTGTGTTGTATTTCAGATTTCCCCCAGGAGCGCTGCCCTGTGGTGCTCGCACCACTGCTGTACCCTGAAAAACGGGACATTCTCATGGACAGGATCCTGCCAGACTCGGGGGAGTTAGCTAAGACCATGATGGAGAGTTCTCTAGCAGAATTCATGCAAGAAGTTGGCTACGGCTTCTGTGCTAGGTGAATTTGTGTTTAAATTCTTCTAAGCTACATCCACAACTAACACTTAAGTTCTGTTTTTAAAATGCTCTTGTGTGTGTATACACAAATCCTCCAGTAAATGCAGTGTAATTATGTGAAAGACCACAAAGTGTGAATACACTTTGCTGCTGAACACTGAATACAGACCTCACAGACACCTTCAGTTCTCACTACGCCATTTTGCAGTTTGACAAATCTAGTGTGATATCACACACATCAGATGTTTCTAGTAGAATGTTTTGCAACAATAGAAGTGTTAAGAATTAGCAATCAGAGCTAAAAACTAGGTATATATGTTGATTTGTTTTTTACTGTCCTACCTCTAATATAATTTTAGTGTGATTTGAATTGACATGTGAATGTTCAAGATAATGGTCCGCACTGACCTGTCCATTTGTCTTTCCAGTCTGGACGAATGCAGAAACATAATCCTCCAGTATGGGGTGAGGGAGGTGACTGCCAGCCAGGTAGCCAGGGTCCTGGGCATGATGGCACGTACCCACTCTGGCCTAACTGATGGCATCCCTCTACAGGTGAGCTGCTTTATTTGATGTCAGGGCCATGGGCCGCCAGAAGTCTAAGGTCACTTTGACTACTTTACTTTGGTTTACTTGATATGGACCAGAAGAAAACACAGGATACTATTGCATTTTAGTTGCAGTCCGTTTCTATTCACACTCTTACTTACTACAAACCAAAAGGTGTAAACGTCTTGTAAACGGAAAAATATCCAGACATTATAAAAGGAGTAGGATCAATTTAGATTCTTTCATTGATTTTAGCTCAGACTAAAGGCCCAAACACAGCAAGCCGACATCAAAGAACTAGCGGCGATGAAGGCCAACGCTTCACGACGCCTCTGTCTTTGCCGATAAGTTGCATTTGAACACACTGCAAAGACTACAGCCGACGGCCAGGTAGCACGTACGTTCTGCGCCTGCCTGAAAGGAAATAACTCTCCACACCAGCAGGTAACTCCATGCTGAATCAGCCAAAAAACCTCCGGGCAGACTAGAGCCAACGGTGTGGGACACATCGAAAAAACTAGGCTGACAGATGCTCACCGACAGCCCCAAACTGTCTGCCAGCCGACTGCCAGCTTGGTGTGTCAGGGCCTTTACATACGTAAAAGTAAATGTGTGGGCTGTAAAATCATAACATTGACTTAAATAAAAAAAAAACGACAACTCTATAGAGCTGGAGAGTTTGTTAATTTATCACTGTGTGATATGAAAGGAGCCACTCGTAGTGTCAATGTCAAAAACATTTGATTCAATAACTTTAATATTTCAAATATTGGTTCATGCTCGTTGACTGTACTAACTGCTTGACTTTTCTGTGTGTTTTCTCTCCCAGTCCATCTCTGCTCCAGGAAGTGGTATCTGGAGCGACGGGAAGGATAAGAACGACGGCTCGCAGGCACACACGTGGAATGTCGAGGTTCTCATCGACGTCGTGAAAGAAGTGGTAAGTTTATTTAGTACTTAGTAAGTTTATCTCAAATGGTTTGCCTTAGGATTTCCTGAATAATGTTTTATTAATTTCCACACACTGCCACTATTTCCCAAAATATAAACAGTTTTGACTGGCAAGAGTGAGTGCATTAGAACGCATTGTGCAGTTGCAACAACATTTGCATGTGAACAGGATACAACACCCTCTGTGTGTTGTATCCTGTACAGTTTGTAAAGCCCCCTGAGGCATATTTGTGATTTTTGGCTATACAAATAAAATTTACTTGACTTGATGGCATTTCACCTACACCAACATGTTACGTTTAGTTGGCCATAAGTCTGATCCTCTCTTCTCAGATAATTATTTTACAAAAAATACTTATACTCCCAGAATACTACTGTAGGCTTATGTGTGAAGCATTTTATAGTGTCACTCTGGAATTACATTTTGTCAAATTCAGCATCAATGCACAAGTGAATACATGCCTGTCATTAATCTGACATTGAAGGTTGCTGAAATCGTTATTTTGCGGCCAGATTACTTTGAAAAGCCTGCTAAGGTTTCACTTGTGGATTTCTGTCTGTGCCCTAGAATCCCAACCTGAACTTCAAAGAGGTGACATACGAACTGGACCACCCAGGCTTTATAATCCGGGACAGCAAAGGCCTGCATATAGTGGTGTATGGCATTCAGAGGGGGTTGGGCATGGAGGTCTTTCCTGTGGATCTCATCTATCGGCCATGGAAACACGCCGAGGGACAGGTAACTGACCAATATCTGCTCCATCATTTCATGTGTTTAATTTTAATTTTTTTAACAGGAATTTTTGCTGTCAAAAAGAAGAGTAAGATCAATAAAGAACAATCATAATGCAAAGTAGTAGTTGATTTCTCTGTCTAGACAGTGTGGTTTGAGTGGTTGAGATAGAGCCTTGTATTGCCTCTTTAAATGTCTAATTGCTTTGTTTCTGTTCTCAGCTGTCATTCATTCAGCACTCCCTGATGAGCCCAGAAGTGTTTTCCTTTGCGGACTACCCTTGCCACACCGTGGCCATTGACATCCTTAAGGCCCCACCAGAGGATGACAACAGGGAGATTGCCACCTGGTATGGAGCTTGTTGCTTGGTCTCTATGTAGAAGGGTGTCACAGTTGCTTATTTCTCCTTAATGGGTTTAGTTTCAAAGTATTCAGGCTTTAAAACTGTCAACATTTAGTCGCTTTTCTCCTGCATGTCACTCAGTTGTACATTTCGAACAATGCTTCACCTAGCAGTATAACAATATATAATGTGATCATAAAAATCACCATTGTCAAACATACAGTATCTATAGCTGATTGCTATAATATGCTGTAGTTAACCCTGCATTGTGCTCAGAGGTGTAGTTTGACCTACTGAATGTGTTTCAGTGTTGATTTACTAAAGAAGTTACGGTGCTGATGCTGTAATGATGCTGCTGCTGCAGTGTGTTTGACTGATTGTCTTTAACTCTCCACAGGAAAAGTCTGGACCTGGTGGAGAGCCTACTGAGGCTGTCTGAGGTGGGCCAGTATGAGCAGGTGAAGCAGCTGTTTAGCTTTCCAATCAAGCACTGCCCGGACATGTTGGTGCTGGCATTGCTACAGATCTCCACCTCCTGGCACACGCTGCGCCACGAGCTCATCTCTACCCTCATGCCCATCTTTCTGGGCAACCACCCTAACTCTGCCATTATCCTGCACTACGCCTGGCATGGACAGGTTGGTGTTATTGCTAATTGATGTCAAGTCGAGAGCTCATGTTTTTGTCCTCTGCGCCCTTCGGCACTTTCTAAGGTGACTTGCTGTCTTGGTTATATTCTTGTGTACTTATTAAATCTGGTGGTTATTTTTCCAGGGACAGTCTCCCTCCATCCGTCAGCTAATTATGCATTCAATGGCCGAGTGGTACATGAGAGGGGAGCAGTATGATCAGGCCAAGCTGTCTCGCATCCTGGATGTGGCCCAGGACTTGAAGGTTTGTCAAATTAGTAATCACTGACATGGTGACTTCTCTGAACTTAAAACCCTCAAGCTAAAGCAGAATAATTGAGCGATAGCGTCGTAGCACACTGGACTGTTGCATTGAATAATGTTTTTTTATGATTTACTAGTTTTAGTCAACATGACTTTAAAATAAGACAAATTGGAGGATATAGGGCCATATATCCTGTGGCGGTCTCTGTTTTATCCTAAATGTAAGTAACATTTTCATGGTCAATAAGCCAGTGTGTTTTTGTTTCCCCCCTGCAGTCTCTATCGATGTTGCTGAATGGTACTCCATTTGCCTTTGTTATTGACCTTGCTGCACTTGCCTCTCGCCGTGAATACCTCAAACTAGATAAATGGCTGACTGACAAAATCAGAGAGCATGGGGTAAGTCTTCAAATTGATTAACGTACAGTTATTCTCAAAATAATTACAAATTGTTGGTGTTCTTGTTTGTTGTTGTATTTTGAGCATACCACCTGAAGAACATTGTATTTTACAATCATTTTTTGTTTTGTCAGGAACCTTTTATCCAGGCGTGTGTGACATTCCTGAAGAGGCGCTGCCCATCCATTATGGGGGGTCTGGCCCCGGACAAGGACCAGCCCAAAAGCGCCCAGCTGCCCCCGGAGACCTTAGCCACCATGCTGGCCTGCCTGCAGTCCTGTGCTGGGTGAGAGGCTATTTGGCTTAGTCTCCGTCACTGTACTGTTAACTCTTTTGATTAATTGTCTAATAATGTCAGTCTTGCTCAAAGTGAAGCCCAACTTTGGTTGCTTTTGATGATGTTTTGACCACACAAGACTGACAATCTTAAGAATGTGTAGTTTATCAAAGTAAATTTATTTATAGACATAATCACTCTCACCCATCCATACAGTGTTCATCTTATCTTTTCTTTTTTTTAACTTAAAGATTCCTTCATTTTTTTCTCCTCAGGAATGTGTCCCAGGAGCTGTCAGAGACGATCCTGACCATGGTTGCCAACTGCAGCAATGTAATGAATAAAGCCCGGCAACCACCACCAGGGGTAATGCCAAAGGGACGTGCCCCTAGCACCAGCAGCCTGGATGCCATCTCTCCTGTACAGGTATCTTGACATGATAGCACACCATGGCTCTGCAGACAAACTTTGTATAATTCCTTTACATGTTGGATATTGGTGTCAACAAAACCGATCTGAACTTGCTGGAAAGAAAAGTTATAAATGAATTATTCTTATTCTCCTTCTTGCTCTCTTGCTCTGTCTCTCCTTCTGTCTTTTCTTTAGATGGACTCTCTGTCTGGCATGGGTTCTTTGAACCTGGGGGGCACAGCCACCTCCCACACTCAAAGCATGCAAGGTTTCCCAACCTCGCTGAGTTCGGCTTTCAGTAACCCCCAGTCCCCCGCAAAGGCCTTCCCACCACTCTCCAACACCAATCCCAGCACACCATTTGGGGGTATTGGCAGCCTGTCCTCGCAGCTCCCTGGTATGGACTCTGGTACTATGATATTTAATTTTTTCATTTTAACACAAACAACCAAGACACATATATATATATATATATATATATATATATTCATACTAAATCAGCTCTCATTGCACATATCATAGCCATTTATTTGAATTCCGTGACAAATTAGACTGGAACAAATTGTTGTGGTTGCTAAATGTTATGTAAATATTGTGTGTATATAGTAAGCCTAAGCAAACTATTGCATAACTTTTAGATCCTGAACTTTATTAGTTTGTATCATGTTGGGAAATTCAGAAAAATCGACTGGGAAAACATTTTTGTAAGGGATAATAAATATGGTCACTAAGTACTTCTTTACTGAACCAGGTTCAGAGGACAAAAGATCGTAGTTCAGAGGGTGACGTCGGTATGGATTAAAATGACTGAAGTTTAATGTTACTTTCAGGTCCCTTGGGCACAGGCATCAGCTCTGGTATTGGCGCCAGTCTGGGGATGCCAACTGTAAACACCGACCCCTTTGGCACCAGGAAGATGAGCACACCAGGCCTGAACCCACCGACCTTTCAACAGAGTAAGATGAAGGCTTGTAAGTGGTGGTGGTAGTGGTGTGACTGAGAGCCCAGCCTTACGCTGCTCAGCACTGTATTTCCACTGCAGTGATAATGATTATTGTCTTGATTTGCAAATTGATTTCTAATGCGCCTTAGGGTGCCTCACAAATTCAGTTAACAAGACAAGTTTCACTGGTATTTACCAAGAGCTATTAAAAGACTCCTGCAATTTTAACATATTGCAAACATTTAGATGTGTGACTTAACTTTCTATTTCATGTCATGCAATGAGGAAATACAGATCAGTCTTCCATTCCTTGTCTGCTTATGCTGACAGCCCCACTTTGTCATCTGTCTACTATTTAAACATCAAAAAGAAGTCTAACGGGTCTTAATCCGTTAGAATACTCTTTGATTCCTGATGTATCACTTGATTGCACAATGATGTTCACCAATGAGTTTAATAACTTGGTTCTTGCTCCACCAGTTTTGGATTACAACATTCATGTTTAAAAATGTCTTTTCTACTCTTTTTTTTTTTTCTTGTTTTCAGCTGACCTTTCTCAGGTGTGGCCCGAGGCAAACCAGCACTTTAGTAAGGAGATAGACGACGAAGCAAACAGTTATTTCCAGCGCATCTACAACCACCCACCTCACCCAACTATGTCTGTGGATGAAGTATGTCGTGATATTATTCATTTGTCTCTGCCAAAAACACTAACCCAAATCAAACTCACACATGCTTTTAGTCAATTATTGGCTGCTGTTGATTAATTCTACCATATATACCAGTAATGTTGCTCTTCGAATTAACTCCCACTACATCGTTGTCCCTCCTCCTAGGTACTGGAAATGCTTCAGAGGTTCAAGGATTCAACCATCAAGCGGGAGCGAGAGGTGTTCAACTGCATGCTTCGAAACTTGTTCGAGGAATACCGATTCTTCCCCCAATACCCAGACAAGGAGCTGCACATCACAGCCTGCCTTTTTGGTGGCATTATCGAGAAGGGTCTGGTCACCTACATGGCCCTGGGCTTGGCCCTCCGATATGTTCTTGAAGCATTAAGAAAACCGTATGGATCCAAAATGTATTACTTTGGAATTGCCGCCCTAGATAGGTTTAAAAACAGGTATTGGAATATTTTCTTATGTATAATGAGTATTCATGTAACAAGTCATTTTGTCTCAGGCTAACCCATCGTTCATATTTCTAGACTAAAGGACTATCCTCAATATTGTCAACACCTGGCTTCAATTGCCCACTTCTTGCAATTCCCCCACCATTTACAAGAGGTAATCAGGTTTCCTTAATTTCTTTGCTCGCCATTGTTTAAAGTCTTATTTTGTCCCAACTATCACCACAGAAAAGGATTCCTACATACAGATAAATAAAATCTCGCTCTGCTCCTTTCAATATCCTGTGCGTGCAGTATATCGAGTATGGCCAACAGTCACGGGACCCTCCGGTGAAGATGCAGGGCTCCATCACCACGCCTGGCAGTCTGGCACTGGCACAAGTTCAAGCTCAGGCCCAATCGCAGCAACCGGGTGTCCCCAAAGCCCCACAGCCGGGTCAGCCCAGCACTCTAGTCACCACCACCACGACTACAACCACTGTGGCCAAGACCCCGACCATCACAAGACCAACGCCCAGCACCTTCAAGAAGGATGTGCCTGTCAGTTTGGCTTTGTTTATGTCTATACACCCTAATATGCGCCTTGTCGATGCATTCAACTGCTTTATGTTTTTCTGCATGTAAAACTTGCACCTGTTTCAATGGTAATTATTCCTCTTTGTACCTGCAGCCCTCCATAAACACAACCAACATTGACACCCTGCTGGTGGCCACTGACCAAACAGAAAGGATTGTAGAGCCTCCAGAGAATGTCCAGGAGAAGATAGCTTTCATCTTCAATAACCTTTCTCAGTCCAACATGACACAGAAGGTAAAGTGAAAACAGACAAAAACACAACTGTATCTCAACAACCTTAATAGTTAACCATGTTATATAAAACCATATTTGCTTTTATTTTCAGGTTGAAGAGTTGAAAGAGACGGTGAAGGAAGAGTTTATGCCCTGGGTGTCTCAGTACCTGGTGATGAAGCGTGTCAGCATTGAGCCCAACTTCCACGGTCTCTACTCCAACTTCCTGGACACTCTCAAGAACCCCGAGTTTGTGAAGATGGTCCTCAATGAGACTTACAGGAATATCAAGGTAAAACAGTGTGGGATAAGATGGTCACTTCAAAATCACAAACATTTTTTGTTGTCTTATTTGCTACGTACTATAGATATCATATTCTTGAGTGTTTTGCCTGCCAGTACTTGCCTAGTGTAAAATATCTCTCGGTAGCCATTTTCACACATGGCATTCAACATTGCTGGATTCCAATCATGTGGGGCAGTGTTTTTTGGGGCATTTTCACTTGAGTCTCCCATATTGAACAATTTTTTATGTGTAATTATTATTTTTTTGTTCCTTACCTCAGTTGCAGCACTGTTGTAGAGTAATAATTTGCTAAATACTGACACTCCCATCTCTCATTTTCTTTCAGGTTCTGTTGACCTCTGACAAGGCAGCTGCCAATTTCTCTGACCGCTCCCTGCTGAAGAACTTGGGCCACTGGTTGGGCATGATTACATTGGCCAAAAACAAGCCCATCCTTTACACAGTAAGAATTTGTGACAAGCTTTTTGGGTTCCGCTGTTTCATTGAGTAGTGGGTCTCCTGTTGGCTGACATATTTTTCTCCTTTTCCAAGGATTTGGAAGTCAAGTCTCTGCTGCTGGAAGCGTACGTGAAAGGCCAGCAGGAGCTACTGTATGTGGTTCCCTTTGTGGCCAAAGTTTTGGAGTCCAGTCTACGAAGCATGGTTAGTAAAATAGGTGTAGACTGAGAGATGTCTCCATGCCGTTGGCATTACCTCATACCACTGTCCAGTATGTCATGCTGTCATATTTACTTCAGACAAATATAACACTGAATTTTTCACACACAGTTAATAAAGTTGGGAAGCATAAGCCAATGTTCCACTGTTTGAGGTTCAGTGGATTAACTATTGTGTGTCTCTGATGTCGTAGGTCTTCAGGCCCCAGAACCCATGGACCATGGCCATCATGAATGTTCTCGCTGAGCTGCATCAAGAACATGACCTCAAGGTAATAGATTCTTCTTCTTATATGGCCAGTTCATCCCAGGCAGCTCTTGGATATACAATCCATCTAATTCCTATTTAAAAAGGCTACACGTCAACATATTTGGGTTATGAAGTGATCATGCTACACAACAGTAACTTGTTAAATGTAACCTAGCTATATCCAACATTGTCAGCCATACATTCTGTATTACATGGCCTATTACATCATTGTGATACCCATATGTTGCCACTTCTAGCTATAATACAAATAAACAGTTTCCACTAATAACTACAATAAAATCTTGGTAAACTAAAACATGTAAATGGTTTCTCACACTGTTCTCTTGTTTACTGCAGCTGAACTTAAAGTTTGAGATTGAAGTTCTGTGTAAGAACTTGTCTTTGGACATCAATGACCTCAAGCCAGGAACCTTGCTGAAGGACAAAGACAAGCTAAAGAGCCTGGAGGAGCAGCTGTCTGCACCAAAGAAAGAGGCAAAGCCTCCAGAGGAGATGCTGCCAGTTTCTACCACAGGTCTGTGCTCCATATTTACTTTGAACTTTGCGCTGCTTTCTATGTACCGTACATCTACATTTTGAAAGATTTGAACAATCTTAATTTAAGTTAGATTTGTTTGTCTGTTCAGCTTTTAAGGTATCATGCTGGCCTCTGGTGATATGATAGATAGACAGAGAGATAGATAGTAACTTTATTGATCCCGAGGGAAATTCAAGTAATGAATATGTCAGTATCGATCCAGACATTTTTTCTTGTGAAAACAAAACCCCGGTACTGACTCGCCCTCCCAAATGACTGAAGAAACACATCATGGCCGATACTTCTGTCAGTTGGGCCAAGTCTGAAAATACCTTTTTAAAACCACCTGTGTCAATAGGACGAATTTGAGTTAATCTTTTTGATTTTGAATATTAAAGGTGCAACATGTAATACCGAGCCACCTGCTCCATTGAAATAGGGGCAGCATTTCACCTCTTCTACTTGGGTCCATACAATCTACATTTACAGCAACTACTAACTAACAGCAGGGCAGGAATATGTACATTTCAACCAAACAGCTGAAACTCTGAGAACCGGTCCAAATAACACTGATATCTTATAATCTTCACGTGTGGCGTCGGTCTATAGTTTGTCAGCCGTCTGTGTGTTAACTGACACTAACCAAGGGCTGTATGGCCGGTGTAATGTTACGTTTTGAACGTTTTTTTATTGGTTTGATCCGGGGTGGCAGAGACATGGGAACGACCCGTGTTTTTGTTTCGTTCTCCCCGCGGACGGGTGCGGTGGCTCCGTCTTGCTGCTTTGTGCCAACTGCTAACGGAAGCTCCGTCCATCATCTGGAGCCGTTGCATGCTGTACTCCCAGCGGAGCAAGCTCGCGGCGGCTGTGAGGGTCGTTTTTCATTTCTGCCACTTTGGATTTAATCCAATAAAGAAACTATAAAACGCACACAGACCATAGATGTAATATTGACAAGCCCTCGGTACAGTTCTACTTCTTCGTTCTCTGGACTGTGGGCAGACTCTACGCTACAGAAAGTACGAGCCGCGGATAGTCAGTTAGCACGCCCATTTCAGTAGATATCTCTGCAACACAATACATAGACGTCTTTGACATAACGTCAACACTGTAACCTCTTCATAAAAAGCTTAGTATGTCTTGTTTTTGTTGCCTATGTGCTTGCTTTCTGTTTATGCTGTCTGGATAATGAGCTGTTTAGTGTGGTTTTAATCAAATTACTGTTTTGTGTCCAACAGAATTTGTTCCGTTTGCAGCCCCTCCCTCAACCCCAGCTGCCACCACCACCACTTGCACAACCACCGGGCCCCCAACCCCACAGTTCAGTTACCACGACATCAATGTGTATGCCTTGGCAGGCCTGGCTCCACACATCAATATAAATGTCAACGTAAGTGTTGTGTACCTGCAAACCACTGACTGAGAAGTCAATGTTAAAAGACACTCACACAATCACCTTCACATCTTTTCTCTCTCCTGTTGCCTTTATCATTTAGATTTTTTTCCTTTCTTGACTTCTCTATTATGCTTCCTGTGTTTTCTCCTTAGATCCCTCTGCTACAGGCCCATCCTCAGTTGAAGCAGTGTGTTCGGCAGTCAGTAGAGCGAGCTGTTCAGGAGCTGGTGCACCCCGTGGTTGACCGCTCTATCAAAATAGCCATGACAACCTGTGAGCAGATCATCAGGAAGGACTTTGCCCTGGATTCGGAGGAGTCCCGCATGCGCGTGGCTGCCCACCATATGATGAGAAACCTGACCGCTGGCATGGCCATGATCACCTGCCGCGAGCCCCTGCTCATGAGCATCGCCACCAACCTTAAGAACAGTTTCGCTGCTGCACTTAGGGTAAGCTGCCACCTTATTTAGGTTTTTATAGTGAAATGAGGAGGTATTGTACAGATAATTCCTCAGGCCCGCTGTGCATCTTGCTCATGCCAAGGACAGGATGCAACACCACCACAGGCAGTGACACAGACAGGTGCTGATATATGGTAAACTGGGAGTTAAACAACAAATTAATACAACATTGATGGCTGATGTCTTCATAACCACAATTCAAGTTCATTGAGACTAAATGTAGATGTTTCACTCTCCAATTGTCATTCCTGCTCAGCCGGTTGTATAGTGTAACATTAGTCCACTGTGTTTTTCACTATACTGAACAAAATAATCTGAACCGATAGAAGAAGTAAGAGGAGCACAGGATGCTTTTCTTACTCTCTTGGTCCTTGCGTTTTGATGCACCCGATTTGTAGGCCACACGGTGTTCTGTCCTTAATTGCTTGTGTTCCATAAGATATGAAGAGACAAAGCATAGAGAGCGTTCTTACCCTTTCCCTTGTATCATTCCTGCTTCTTTAACTGAAGGCGTTTATTCCCTCAGGCACCAACCCCCCAACAGAGGGAAATGATGGAAGAGGCTGCTGCCCGGATTGCTCAAGACAACTGCGAATTGGCTTGCTGCTTCATTCAGAAAACAGCCGTGGAGAAGGCTGGCCCTGAAATGGACAAGAGACTAGCCACGGTGAGACTTACAGAAGACTAACTAATTACAACTACCTCAGAATTATTATGAATGTTGCATTTGATTGTGTATCTGGGATTTCTATTGGCCCAATGACTAAAGATGATAGTGGTATACCTCTAATTTAGAGATATACTGCTCTGCTAGGATGCCTGGGGCTTTCACAAGTGTAAATTATACAAGTTTCAATCATATCTTTTGTGTTATTCTTTTTTCCGTAAAGCGAAAGAGTCCAATTTCTTAATTGTGTCTTTTAACTTAACCCTTTTAGGAGTTTGAGCTGAGGAAGCACGCACGCCAAGAGGGACGTCGCTATTGTGATCCTGTTGTTCTGACTTACCAGGCTGAACGTATGCCTGAGCAGATCAGACTCAAGGTAAGATCACCGTAACATCCAGCCACGCAGTATATCAAAACATAATTTACAGTTACCTCAGTTACTGGATCTGTCCAACATGTCCAGAAGGATCACGATTCAGTGTATCCAGAGACTGTACACACAGTGTCAAATAGCAGGGTAACAAAATGCATTTTTGTGTTGTAGGTGGGAGGAGTGGACCCAAAGCAACTGGCTGTATATGAGGAGTTTGCCAGGAACGTTCCAGGTTTCTTACCCAGTAATGATCTCTCTCAACCCACTGGCTTCTTGGCTCAGCCCATGAAGGTGAGTTTCTAACTTAAGAGCTAAAAAACGAAAGAAGCTAAAGTTGAAAGGGGCTACGATGCTTGTTTAAAATGATTACGAATGTTTATTTTTTTTCTGATTTGTGCCAATCTTGACCTAGAGCAAAAGTGCCTGTAGTGTTGATGTCAGGAAATTTGTGTCACAGATAGGTGTTGCAGGTTTAAACCCACTGAACTTAATTCTCTGTATGTCTGTTAACAGCAACAGGCATGGGCCACAGATGATGTGGCGCAGATCTACGATAAGTGCATGGCAGACTTGGAGCAGCATCTTCATGCCATCCCTCCAGCCCTCGCCATGAACCCCCTGACCCAGGCTCTGCGCAGCCTGCTGGAAGCTGTGGCCTTGGCTAGGAACTCCAGGGACGGCATCGCCGCACTTGGTCTTCTGCAGAAGGTAGGGCAGTTACTTATACAATTTCAGTTAAGTACTTAGAAATGGCGTGAGGGAGGCAAGGCGGAGGATTAATCTATGCTAACCTGTGTTTAACTTGGTTGGTTTCTCTATTTCCCAGGCTGTGGAAGGTCTTCTGGATGCTACTAGTGGTGCTGATGCTGACTTGCTGCTCCGCTACAGGGAGTGCCACCTGCTGGTACTTAAAGCCCTACAGGATGGACGTGCCTATGGACCGCAGTGGTGCAATAAGCAGATCACCAGGTAATTCAGGACACATTAGGGTTGAAACCATTATTTATCCTATGTCGCTGTCTTAAGGCCACGACACACCAAGCCAACGGTCGGCCGTCGGACAGTTTGGGGCCGTCCGTGAGCGTTTGTCGGCACCGTTGGCTCTAGTCTGCCCGTGTCAGAGTTTTCTTAGCATGTTGAATCGGCGGCAGAGTCCGTCGGTGAGAGAAATCACTGATTGGCGGGTCAGTTTAAACAAATCAGTGCACGAGAAGAGAAACGGACATGAGGAAAGAAAGCAAATGAATGAAGTCAAGAGGGCACACACAGAAGGCTCTTCTAATTTTTCATCTTCATCTTATGTAATCATTCTAATACACGGATATTTTCACGATGACATGACCATTTGGAATGAAGCTAAGTGGTGAGTGAGAGTGGTGTGAAAATGGTCGGCAAACGCCGCTTTGTTTCATGTACGTATCGTAACGGCTTTTATATACGCAGTCTTCCAGTTTCCCTTTTTGAATGACGAATACAGACTACCCCGACCTGCTGGTAGGGAGAGTTATTTCATCTCACGCAGACTCAGAACGTACAGGGTAGTGGGCTGTCAGCTGTAGTCTTTGCAGTATGTTCGAGTGCAACTTTTTGGCCAAGACAAAGGCGACGCAGCTGGGGGCCTTCGTCGCTGCTAGTTCTTTGATGTCGGCTTGGTGTATCCCCAGCTTTAAGCTCCCTTTACCCTCACTGAGTTGAATCATACAAACTCGTTGTTTAGCTTTGGGGTAGATTATTGTATCTGAACAATTATTTGATTTGAGGGATGTTGAAAAGAAGCAAAATGTCCCCCCTGTTGTGCATGACATAAGGTGGTTTACATGGTATAGGATATTTAGTAATATTTCTGCTTGGTGTGTTTGTTTACAGATGTCTGATCGAATGCCGTGATGAGTACAAATACAACGTAGAGGCAGTGGAGCTTCTGATCAGGAACCATCTCGTGAATATGCAGCAGTATGACCTGCACCTGGCACAGGTACACATTGCACATGGAGTCATTTACTATTTTATCTTTATCTTATATTTTGATTTGGTGTAAATACTTATGCAGTCATCTTTTACATTTTTTTACTTAATTAAGACACATTTTTAGATTTTTTTTCACATTGACGTGTAGTCGAGTCCTTTTCTTTTTATTGAACTGTGTTCAAATTTTGGATTCATTATAGTTCAGTATTTTAGTAGAAAATAAAATAATGGAGATGCAAAGGCACTGTATGTTATTTTGCACCTTGATCAATAGATCTGTGAATCAATAACTTAGCTTTGTCTAGTCAAGTAAAATTACAAGCTTAACATTGATTCTGTGTTTTCTTCTAGTCGATGGAAAATGGACTGCACTACATGGCAGTTGCATTTGCCATGCAGTTGGTGAAGCTCCTGCTGGTGGATGAACGCAGTGTCAGCCATGTCACAGAGGCGGACCTCTTCCACACAATTGAGACCTTAATGAGAACCTGTGCACACTCCAGAGCCAATGCACCTGAGGGGTAAACATCTGCAATGTTAAAACTTTTCATTAATTTATCTAAAGAACACATATCTGCTGCAGAATTGCTGAATGGTATGAAAATCAGAAAGACACCAAATGAGACAGCGGGGTACAAAGTCTGCACAACAACGTGGTAAAAAAACAAAAACATACAATACCACTTGGCCAGATTGTGGTGCTTTCACTACTCACAGGTTATCACGTTTTGTGTTTATTCAATGTTGCTATGCTTTACACGAAAACAATTGGTTGCCATAATAAATGTGTCATGACTTCACAAGTTTTCCTGTCAGATTAATTTATTTAAGGCCATTTTGAAGTTTTTGCTACTTGACCTACAAATCTGTCATTTTTCAAAAAAATTTGGGCAAACTCGAATGTGCGAGGGGTTATAACTGACTCCCCGGAAACCTCTTCGTCCTCCTACCCAGCCTTCCCCAGCTGATGGACGTGGTTCGCTCCAACTATGAGGCCATGATCGACCGGGCCCACGGAGGACCCAACTTCATGATGCACTCTGGGATTTCACAGGCTTCAGAGTATGATGACCCTCCAGGCCTGAGAGAGAAGGCAGAGTACCTCCTGAGGGAATGGGTCAACCTGTACCACTCAGCTGCTGCTGGCAGGGATAGCACCAAAGCTTTCTCTGCATTTGTTGGCCAGGTAAACGCTCTTCCTATCAGTTCAGTCAGTGCAAATGTTCAAAAGGCACGCTGAACTTTCTTCCTCATTTGTCTCCTTCTTTTTTTCCTCCAGATGCACCAGCAGGGCATCCTGAAGACCGATGACCTGATCACAAGGTTCTTCCGGCTGTGCACAGAAATGTGTGTGGAGATAAGCTATCGGGCACAGGCTGAGCAGCAGCACAACCCAGCAGCCAGTGCGGCCATCATCAGAGCAAAGTGTTACCACAACCTGGATGCCTTTGTTAGGCTCATAGCATTGCTGGTCAAACACTCTGGAGAGGCCACTAACACAGTGACAAAAATCAACCTCCTCAACAAGGTACAGCAGCAACAACAACAAATACCTGCTTCATCATCAGCGACAGAACAGCGCAAAATATAAACTATCATAGCGCATTATAGAAAATTGGTTGTCTGTGGTGATAATTAAACACTTTAGGAATGTCCATATGAGCTCAAATGTAGAAGTGGAGCTGTGATTTTTGCAGCGCTTTTCAACTGAATTATAATCTCAAGAGCCCACCAGATTGTGTGACTAGCTTTATTCTGCTCAAAATGGCAGGGTTACAAAGAATGCTACCTAAATCAGGGATGTGTGTTGAAGACTTTTCAAACCTTTTTGACAGGGCTGATAACTTAATTCAACTACCTTGTTAAAACCTGGTGTGAAGAACCACTCTCCCTTATTGGAATAACTGTCTGAGCATCCACCCGATTTGACTGTTATCAGTCGCTTTAAGCACCATAGATGTGGGTCATCAGGGGCCTACTACGCCTACTACGTTGTGAAAGTGAAACTTAAAAGTAACATCTTCTTACATGTTGTAAAACTGAATGAAACGTTGCGTTTTGAACACAAACAAATAATCTTCTTTAGGTTTAGGCCAAAAAAAAAAAAAATGTAGGTCTTTAAGTAAAAAAACACAGTTAAGTTTAGGGAAAAACAGTGTTTTGGGTTAAAATGACTATGAACACAAAGACAACTACACATTGTTGGTTTCACAGAAAATATAAATGCTCATCTCCTCGTTAGATACTGCTGGCAACCTTTGACCGGCTGGTTTACTGGATTCTGATTGGGCTCTACATTGTTCTTACAGGTGCTAGGTATCGTAGTTGGGGTGCTGATTCAGGACCATGATGTCCGTCAGACAGAATTCCAACAGCTGCCGTACCACCGCATTTTCATCATGCTGCTGTTGGAGCTCAACGCTCCCGAACATGTTCTGGAAACCATCAACTTTCAGACACTCACCGCCTTCTGGTAAGACAGCCACATGGATCAATGGCTCAGCAAGTACTAATATTGTGCTCAAAATATTTTGGTCTATATTAGGGCTGTCAAAGTTAACGCATTAACGCAAATTTGTTTTAACGCCATGGCCATTTTCAGAGGGGTCCCTTGACCTCTGACCTCAAGATATGTGAATGAAAATGGGTTTTATGGGTACCCACGAGTCTCCCCTTTACAGACATGCCCACTTTATGATAATCACATGCAGTTTGGGGCAAGTCATAGTCACAATCATGCGATTAATCATGAGTCTATATATGATTTGCTGCACTTGGGTTTGGACTCAACTCAACCTTTTTATGTGCAGCAATACCTTCCACATCCTGAGACCCACCAAAGCACCCGGCTTTGTGTACGCCTGGTTGGAACTCATCTCCCATCGCATCTTCATCGCCAGGATGCTGGCGCACACACCGCAGCAAAAGGTATGCAAGAATAAGACGGGACTATCTAATTTGCACAAATTTACATTAGTGTTAAAACATAAATGTTGCTGCTTTCCCTGTATTAGTGGTTTTTGAATTGTGGTTTAATAGACTGATGTTTTCTTCTAGGGTTGGCCCATGTACGCACAGCTGCTGATTGATCTCTTCAAGTACCTGGCCCCATTCCTGAGGAATGTAGAGCTCAACAAACCTATGCAAATCCTCTACAAGGTGCGCGCTCATTTTTCTTTAATGTATTAATAATGTAACAGCTGCCTGTATCAGAGTGAAATGTTTCTGTCCTTTTTGTTGTTTGCATTGAAACTTGGGCTGGGAGTGAGATGGTAGACCAGAACCAATATCATGACATTAATTCTGTATCATAGCTGATTGTGTTGGAGTTTATTTTGGTAATTAATATTACAGTGTCATGGGGCTGCTTATGTCGCTGTAGGCTTATAGTCTTGTTAGTTGTTTCCTGTTAAATGTTTGGATTAGAAAACCTAAAACTAATCTCTTTGCTCCCCCCTGTCGTTTGTTATTATTGGCTGTTTCAGGGCACACTGCGAGTGCTCCTGGTCCTGCTGCATGACTTCCCAGAGTTCCTGTGTGACTACCATTATGGCTTCTGCGATGTCATCCCACCCAACTGCATCCAACTCCGCAACCTCATCCTCAGTGCCTTTCCACGCAACATGAGGCTCCCAGACCCTTTCACACCCAATCTCAAGGTAGACAGACACTCACACTCACAACCTTTACATTTGGTATGGACACCTTACCATTTTGATTTGACAGTCTACAGAGGCAGGGTTTCTTCTGCCTTGTTGGAGCTTTGTTAAGACCGACAAGTGATCTCATAAATCTGTGTTTTATCAACACCTCGGCTGCAGGTGGACATGCTGAGTGAGATCAACATCGCGCCCCGTATCCTCACCAACTTCACAGGCGTTATGCCTTCCCAGTTCAAGAAGGATCTGGACTCCTATTTGAAGACTCGTTCACCAGTCACCTTCTTGTCTGAGCTGCGCAGCAACCTGCAGGTAGGCGCAGCGTCGACTCATTTTAAATTATTAGTATTAAGACTTCAACAAATGACAATACAATTTGGTGTTAATTTGTCACTTTTTTTTTTGTGTCGCAGGTATCTAACGAGCCAGGAAACCGCTACAACATCCAGCTGATCAATGCTCTAGTGTTGTACGTAGGCACACAGGCAATCGCTCACATCCACAACAAGGGCAGCACCCCCTCCATGAGCACCATCACCCACTCGGCACACATGGACATCTTCCAGAACCTGGCCGTGGACCTGGACACTGAGGGTAAGGAGGCAGCGTACAAACCACATCAGTTTTCTGTCAAATAGTAGATAGAGTGCTGGGTAGTTCAAAGCTTTTTGCTGTGGGTTATGCTAATGGGGCATTCACACCAAACGTGAAGTGAGCTTTTCAAGCGGCACGATTACATACAAAGTCATTGCAAAGAGGAGATTAGACGTAAGTTTGTGCCGGGCGCGTTGAGATTCTCCTGACGTCCTGACGTTGAATCAGAAATGGAGGAAACAAATATTGTAGCCGTTTGTGGGCACCCAGAGCTACGATGGTATCCGGACGTAACTCTGTGTGTGTGTGTGTGTGTGTGTGTGTATAAACCACACACTGTCTTTGGTATAAACAACGTCTGTGCCCTACTTATGCCTAGATGACGTAATGTTGAGTGTTGATGGAGCAGCTGCATAGCCTGGCACTGATTGATCCAAACTCCATTCAGAAAACAATCATTTTAAAAGTTGTTTGTCGTCTTGCAGACAGACCTGACAAAGCATGAATTCAGACTTGTTACAAATCAACATCATTATGTAGTTGTTTTGGCGTCCTTTTGATTTGTTTATTTCGATTAAATCACAGCACAATCTGTTTATTTTGAGATCATACCACTATAGTGGCGTGTGGCTTGCTAGATAAAGATAACACATCTAGAACGAGTGATGCTGAACACAAATGATTTCAGCGGTCAAACTCGCGAGAGTAAAGCGAGGTGAAAATTTGCTCCGCGTTTGGTGGGAATGCAGCAGAAGTCACCCAGTCCTAAAAACGTCAACCTCCCATGCCACTTCTAAACAGTTTGACATTACATGGGTTTTCCCCGACTTCTGTGTGGGTTGCAAGTACATTTAACATTTTGTTTGTGCTACTGAAAGTGCTATTTTAAGAGCCAAATGAGGAAAAGCTACAACACACTTTGTTGTGTGTTTTTGGTGTTATCAGATTTTAGATGTTCAACAAAAGCAGGGCACTCTTGATCAGGTTTCATGTCTTTTCAGGTCGTTACCTGTTCTTGAACGCGATCGCCAATCAGCTGCGGTACCCAAACAGCCACACTCACTACTTCAGCTGCACCATGCTCTACCTGTTCGCTGAGGCCAACACCGAGGCCATCCAGGAGCAGATCACCAGGTGAGAAGAGTCTGTCTGAGTGACTTAATCATTTCAGCAGAAGGAATCCGTCGAACCATCACCAGGTTGGAAGTTCTAACTACATGTGCTGTTAGTTAAAATCTTCTCCTTCTCCTCCAGGGTTCTGTTGGAGAGGCTGATAGTGAACAGGCCTCACCCATGGGGTCTCCTCATCACCTTCATCGAGCTGATCAAGAATCCTGCCTTCAAGTTCTGGAGCCACGACTTTGTGCACTGTGCTCCCGAAATTGAAAAGTAGGTTGTCCTGTCATATTTGTTTGCAATAACTGAGCCTGCACAGACAATACTTGATAGCAGTATACATTCATTGTTGCTATTTTAGGGAGAGTTTTGATGATGATGATGATAATTAGGGGTGTCATGATTCTCCAAATCTTCGATTCGGTTTTCGATTTAAACATGCCATTGTTAGACTATGGGGTCTTGATTCGTAAAGATCAACAGATCATTGGTTTCATGCCCTGACAACTGTCATTTACACTTTCAAATTATTCTTTTAAAAGAGAATTGAAATCCCTTTTTATTTAGAAAGTGTTTCAAAATTACACTACAACAGTGTACAGTATAAAAAGCTGCAGCTTTCAATATCAGTATCTGTGTGACCCACCTCAATACATAATCATTACAAAAACAAAACATAATTCCTTCTGCAGTGCTTAACAAGTGTGCTGTAATCTACAAAAATATGGTTTTGTTGTCATTTACTATCGCGCTTCTTTCTCTCCTCTCTTTTTTTTCCCCCTCTCTCCTCTGATAGCTGTTTGTCACCGAGAGTGGAGGCAGATTCTGTGTGCGCTGAGACGACACTCGGCAGTCCCGCTAGCTTGTTGTTCTCGCTACCAATATCAGCTGCTCTTATTCAACAATGTTAAGCTGAAAAAATTTGCATGTAGGCTGAAATTCAACCGTGGTGTTGTTCTGTCGGGAGATGCAGTGACTTAATGTTAAACCAAGTAAGAGTAGAAGAGCTATGAGTAAGGAAAAGTCACTAACTAAAGTCTGCTAGCTGCTAGGCTAATTCATGCATCTGTAAAATGCCATAGGCATATATAGGAAGTGCCCTGAGTACTGTAGCAACAATAACGGCCCACATTTCCCCTCATGCCTGCCTAGTCCCGAGTGCTTGACTGAGTAGTTTAAGTTTTCTGTTTTATGATCCAAAATGCAAATGTTTCTTGTGTTAGTGTTTGTAATGTAATGTGTTTGTTCAGAACATGGTGGCTTCTGTTGTTAATGGTGATTTTTGTGCTGGTTTTTATAGTTGTAGTGAGAGTGAGGTGGCGGTTACATTTCTTCAGATGTACACATCTAGGCGGGGGTAGAGTAAGATAAAATAATCGCTGATTCTGCTTTTGTTTTCGATGCTGGAGATTAGACGCCAATTTCGATCGATTTCCGATCAAGAAATCAAAATCGTGACACCCCTAATCACAATAAAAAGTTAAACTAATGTCAGCCTCATCTTCCACCGGTTATTCGTCTCTTTAACAGACATTCATGTTCTCACCTCTCCCGTCTCTGCTCAGGCTGTTCCAGTCAGTAGCCCAGTGCTGCATGGGGCAGAAGCAGGCCCAGCAGGTGATGGAGGGCACCGGTGCCAGCTAGCCTGTGTACCAGCCAGCTCGTAGCCCTCGGGAGAGATGCCGCGGCCTTGACCCACTCCCCCCACCACCACACACACACCTCTCTCTTTACTGTTGGCACTGGATAAACTGGCAACCACAAGTCATTTGAAATGTGGATGAAATGACTACTGCTCGCGGAACTGAAGAGTTAGATTTTTGTTTATCCCTCTGGGGCTGAATTGAGATGGAGAGAATGGATTGGGACATGCTGTTTAATATACTTTTTTTGATGCTTTGATGTAAATATTGGAAAAAAGGGAGAAACGGGAGAGTAGATGCGTGGAGAGCAATGCACATGTCAAATAAAAATGTATCCTGACATGTAAAGACATCAAAACATATTTTCACTCACTACCAAAGTCCTTGGTTTGCTTCCCTCCCACACAAATCCTTTTTTTCTGACTTTTTTTTTTGCTTTCAGAGGCTGAATGGTAGATGATTGAAGAAAAAAAAAAACGCTGCCTGCTACTTTCATTTGATTCCTTTTTATCCCAGAGTGGGACAGGAAGACGAAGTTTAGTCTCCCAGGTGGGGTGGGGGTCTACTCCTGGTGTGTCGGTGGAGACAGTTTTCTGATGGTTTGCCCATTTGAAACTGGCTCTGGAAGTCTCTCCCTGGCACTTGTAAATTGTGCAAAGTGACGGCGATATCGTATCTTGACGATTTGTACAAAGATCCAAATTGAAGAACAACAATAGAAGGACCAATACAGCCCATTTTGTAACATTTTGAATGTTTTGTAAATGTATTGGTCCATGTGTTGTATTTTGTAGTCCTTTCTAGTTTGCCTTTAGTTCTTGCTACTTAACTGCAGTATGCATACATACAGGAAATAAAGCATTCAAACTGCAAGGCATCTGTGTTCATTCAGGACTACATTGATGGTGCTTATATACCAAGTGTTTCAAAAGTAGGTATCTTTTTTTAAAAACATGATTTATATATATTAAATGATCATTATTTGAACTAATTTGTGAAAATCTGTATCCCTTCTTTTGAAACACTGTTTGTTAAATGTTTTTATTATAAAATGTGCTCTGTGTTGTAAATGCAGAAGACTGGGTGGTCCGCCATGCCTACACAGGATTAGAGGACTAGAAATTGTGACAAACGATAAACTGGTTAACTTTGGCATTACTTACAAAAAGACTCAATTTCTATTACTATATATGCAAAATTAGATTTTTTTTTTTTTATGTCTCAGCACTGGAGACAGCCGTGGCTGGGGGCATTGTTTTCAAGTTGTCCGTCTTTCCGTCCGCACGATAACGCCTTGAGCGAATTTCTTCAAATTTGGCACAAACGTCCACTTGGACTCAAGGATGAACCGATTCAATTTTGGTGGTCAAAGGTCACACCTTACAGCCATGCTATTTTTGTGAACGCGATATCTCAGGAACACCTCGAGGGAATTTCTCCAAATTCGGCACAAACCTTTTTTTTTTTTTTAAATGATATGAAATTAATGAAGAAAAAAAAAAAGAAAACCTCTCCCGACACGGAACAGGCTCTCTCCCGATAGGTCTGGGGTCTGTTCAGAATGGGCCAAGGGATGACAGAATACATCTGACAGCTAGCCCCGTCCCCAGGGCTTGGAGGCAGCTAAAGGAGGGTAACCCATCTCACGCAGCACAAGGAAAGCTTGGGAAACAACAAATACAAATAAAGACAAAATATAACATGGTCGGACCATGAGACTTCGTAAGCCACCCCTGCCATGAAAAATATAGTCCCCCCCGCACTTTTTTTTCTCTTCTCTAGACCCTTATACAACAAACTGCCCTGCACTGTTGATAACACCCCCCCCCCTTCCAGCAACATTTGTCTCATTTTGCTTGTTTCATCCGATTTGCCCCATCACGTTAATCCTGTCATGTCACCCAGTGTATTTTATTTTGTCTTGTCAAGTATCACCTGTCTTGTCTTGCTTCACTAAATTTAAGAAAAAGAAAAAAGTCCACTTGGACTCTAGGATGAACCGATTAGGTTTTGGTGATCAAAGATCACTGACCTGACCAAACAAGTTTTTATGCCAATTCTGACAATTTTACACCAATGTCTAACAGGATAAAATGATAAAGCAATGACATTTTGGACAGACATGGATGTAAACTGCAACTTGACTGGTCGGCAGAGGCATACAACCTTTTTTTTGGATGCTGACTATCGCAAATGATGCGCTCAATTATCCCAGTTTTATGTACAGATGATGGCATAACCTCTTGCATATTAACAGCAATGCAAAACAAGAACTGTTCAAAATCCAAATTTGTCTTCAGGAAAAACATTTATTGACAGTGTATTTTGAGACATTTTAGTTTCTCCCTTATATAAAAACCCAACTCGTCCTCTGGTGCGTCTCCCTGCTGTAGCTGGCGTCATGACTTGGTGAGCTCCATCAGTCTGTGCAGGATGCTCTTCTGTCCACAGCGTACCTGCAGGGCGTTCTGCTGCCTGCTGCTCAGTCCTTCAAGCGCAGCCTGGTCGCTGTTCACACCCTCTCCCTCCAAGTCTCCGTAGGACCTCGCAGTCAGACGGGCCGCTTCGTGAATTAGACATTTCCACGATGCCTTTAATCCAGGGAGACCCTCGTTAGAGAAAGCAAGGGAAATCTCTTCATCCTCATCTTCCTCCCATCCTTCATTATCTTTGAACTCTGAGAACTCCTCCTTCGACATGCACAGCACCTGAAAATACACAAAGCAAGAGTTGTGTTTCCAATTGACCCTTCCTAAGTCCCGCCCCTTTTTGCTCTGTGGTCCAATCACAGTTGAGCAAGCTTGGAACCCGGCAGAACCTCAGTCAATTTTCCACCTTTCCTGTTGGGTTATAGTGAGATATGCTACGTCTGTTCAAAGGTAACATCACTATGTAAGTCACATTACATTGGTGTCACAATCGACACATTATATTGTATGTAAATCAGTTACTACGAGGAACTTTCATTTTGTGTTGATGTTGGCGGTCCCTGTGGACGAAAGCGGTAGTGTTTCTGAGCACCAGAGTCCCTTTAGAAAACTTTATTTTACTGCAGCAGCAGGGTCCGACAGTCTGCCCCTGGCCGTCCTGGTTCTGGTTCTCCTGTGCCGCCCTTTTCTCCAGCGGACCCGGCGATACGGCCTGGTTCTCCAGCAGTGTGGTGTCAGTGTTGGCCCCCAGCGGGGACCGTCAGAGCAGCGAGGAGGAGCTGAAGGAGTTTCTGGTGAACCTGCATGATTTCATCTGATTTTGCTCCTTTGTTTATATTTTATCTGCTTCGTGCCACCCCGAAGTATGCTGAAGTGTGTTTCTTTTTTGTCAAGCTTGTCCGACCTAGCAACAGTAACTACGGGGGGGCGGGACTTAGGCTCGGTCAATAACAGCCGTTCCTCAAATATTCATCTCGTGTGTGGTTTTCCAGGTTTTGTGCAGTGTGCAAGCAAACAGATGTATTTTAAATTTTAAACAGCACTGTCGCAGCGGGTACCTCCTCACCTTGAGCGCAGTATGTAGCTCTGTGTCTGTGAGGCAGCCCTGTTTGCCAAAGACGAAGGCTCCTTTCTCTTGCATCACCTCACACAGCATCTCCCACTGCTCCTCCTTCAGCTGCCGGTCCAGGTCAGACTGAATACCTGGGAAGAGAAGAAGAAGAAGAAGCACAATCTTAACAGGGGGTTGTATTTGGATAAACATCAAAAGTATTCATGGTCTCATCTCATTTCTCTAACACTTCTCTCTTGTGCTACTGTAATTTGTCAATTCTTCAAGAAAATCTGTCCATCTCGTCACCTTGTGTGGCGACTTCGTAGAGGTTGGCGATGGGGATGTCGGCGGTGTCGTTGCTGTTGCTTTGATGCGGCTCCGTGAAGCCGTACATGTGCAGCAGCTGCCAGTTGGCCATCTGCCCGTAGGTGTTAAACACCTCCTCTCCTTTATGAACGGGGCGCACGCAAACCATCTTCAAACTGTCCTGAGAAATATGGCAGAGAGACGAGAAGAAGTGTTAACTTATTAGCATATTGCATTTTGTTCTGGCTTTTTTGTGCAGTTAATTCACAGTTTAGGCCTCAATGTTAAATATACTCCTTATTTAACCTAAACAAACTTCCTCACCTTTCAGTGAGGTGCTTTCACCACAGACTGTATATATAGATCATATACTGTATATGAAGATGGACGACGCGTCTCCGCTTCTTCCCACTGTACAAAAATGAAGCCAAAATATACCGGATGCTAAATTAAGAATCCTACTATAGCTATAGTGATACTCTGCCTCTGACTGGCTAGTACTCACTGCTCACCGGTTTAGGCAACAAAACTACAATTTCTTTAGGTTTAGGCAACAAAATTACAACTTCAGTTAAGTTTAGGGAAAAACACTGTTTTGGGTTAAAATAACTAACACAAAGACAACTACATGTTGTTGGTTTCATACAGGATGCAAACTCCGGTCTCCATCCATTGGGTGCCTGACCTCCACCCCTTGTGGAGTTTTACACTGTTTAGAGGTCGCTGCCGTATTCTTTTATACCTTCTTTCAGTGATCTACCATGGGAATAGATGATAAAACCTACTGGTGGGTGTAGTAGGCCCCTATTGACCCACATCTATGGGGCTTATAGGGACTGATAACGCCTATTTAATAGCCTGACAACAGTAGCTGTTTGGCTAGAAAGACGCAACAACTAACCATAATATCTCAACACAACTACATTTATGATCAAATTGACACATGTTCTATTACACAGACTGGTGACGGTTATGGAAAGTTAAAGTTACATCTCCTCTCTCGTACAATTTCAGAGCTTCCGGCTCCACTCAGAGCAGCTGTCAATCACAGCTGTCGATCATGACGTCTCACCCCCTTTTTATAGCATCGAATGATTAATTAAAACCAAACGTAACGGGCTTTATGAGCTATACTGCAACCAGCCACCAGGGGGTGATTGAGATGTTTGGGCTTCACTTCTGGGAACTGTCATGTCGTCCATCTTTATATACAGTCTATGGTTTTCACTGATAAGAAAGCTGTTCTGGCAAACTATACAAAATATCAAATCCAGACATTTTAAACAAGAACAAGTCCATCAATATAAGCAGTGGATGTGTCCCCTAACCGGTGTAAACTCCAGATTAGCATTGTGATTGGACACATGGTTAAGCATGTCGGCCATGGGAACCATCATCGGTGGGTTTGGGGCCTTCTCCTCCTCCTCCTCCTCCTCCTCCTCCTCATCATCGTCGTCTTCATCATCCTCCTCTACCTGTGGCTCTTGGAAACTAACGAGAGGAAGAAGAACAGAGAGGGGACGGTGGAAGGGACAAAAGGAGATAACGGTTGAATATAGAGGGACAACGAGGAAAAGAAATCCAAATACTTTATGCACAGGAGCGTATTTTGTCCGATGCTCTCTAACCTGTAGGCCATGACAAAGGCCACCAGCTTTGTGTACAGTTCCAGTGTATGCGTGTCGGGGTTCCAGAGGTCAGGATGCTTGGTGATGAAGGGAAGAACCACGTCTGTGTATTCCCTCTGGATGTTAGTCAAGTCTGTGTCCACAGCCTCTGGAATACCTGTTCCCTTCAACAGTCTGTCTCTCTCCTCTTTAGACCTGAACGGATGAACTATAAATTACTGTGAAGAACGCACCATCAAGGGACAACCCACTTGAACTCTAGGATGGGGTTTAGACACTGATTTATTTCTTACCAGAACATGGGGTGGTCCAGTGTCTTGAAGTCGGTCCACAGAGAGAGGTAGGGTCTCCAGTGGGACTGTGGAGATGTATATTCATACAGCAGAGTCAGCAGCAGGGAAACCCAGCCAGATGAGCTCTCCAGGGATGACCTCTCTGTGAAGGGTTAAAGGAGAAACGGAGAGGTTACAAACAAGGGAGGGACGACACAGGCAGCTTCAATCTTGGGGAAAGCTTCTTTGTAATTATAAAAGTCACCTTTCTCCAGCAGGGCAGAGAGCTTGGTTGTTTCCTGGTGGAGAAGAGCTGATCTGGGGACGGTGAATAAAACCTCCCCTTCCTCTATGTTGTCCGTAGCCAGCATCCCATACTCCGCCACTGTTCCCTCTTTACTCACACACACCTACAGACAGAGAGACATCCTATTTAATGTCTGAGACTGGGATCAATTCAGCTAAATGAGGGAAGCGCACCTTCATCAGAAACTTTGGTCAAATACTGAACAATGAAAAAATGGCAGGAAAAAAAACAGACAAACAGGCCCAGTGATTGATTAAGGCAGAATGTTTTTGGCATCATTGGGCATATATTCCATAATAACCTTTCAGCATATTGTAATTCAAGTGTTCTGAGATATAACTAGACTCCTGCACCTCCTCATGACTCTGTTTTCAGGCTTTAAAAAATCTAGAGACTTTGACAAATCACAGGTCATTTTAGAGAGAGAGCATTCCTATTGGCTGTTCTTTCAATGGATGCAGCTGTCAATCACTCGCAAACTCTGATCAAACTAGGCAGCGCTGATCAAATATGAATCATTCTGTTACTATAATGCCTATTTCTCGCATAAAATGTTTTCAGAAACATCTCATATTGTACTGTTTAGCTGTAAAATGAGAAAGTTTGCTCCGGCTGGTGGGCGGTGCTTGGTATTTCCTTAACTGATCTCAACATGGCTGCCGGGTCACACACTTTCTCATTTTACAGCTAAACAGTACACTACAAGATGTTTCTGACAACATTTTACGCGAGAAGCATGCATTACAGAGACAGAATATTGATTCATGTTTGATCAGCGCTGCCTAGTTTGACCGTTTGATCGGAGTTTGTGAGTGATTGACAGCTGCTCAGAGACGGCAAGGCTCCAGCTCGGCTCTGATTGGTTGTTTTCCTCCGATCTCTGAAATCTTTTAGATGCCATTAGGAGCACCAGAGGACACAGAGGACACAAAGACACAGATTATCTGTCTCATGCACTACTGTCAGGATATAGTGACTGCTTTATAAAAACAACTTTTTTAAATCATATATTTCTACCTACTGCTGCTTTAACTGAACAAAGTCAGTGACAGAAATGACAGGGACCAGACTGCAGGTTGTGATAATAACAATAACATACCTTATTGCTGAGGACCAGGCCGACCCTGTTGCACCACTGTAGGAAGTTCTGCAGCGGATTGATCTCGGTAGCATCATCTACCTGTCAGCGCATGGATACACATCAATAATAGGACCAGGCATGTGTGATCCACGTGCTGTGGTGCATTTGGTTTAACTGTGAAACTACAGTGAGATAAAGTAGCTTAAGCCCCTTTACTACAATTCACTACAAATAACTCTGAAAACGAATAGCAGCAACAACAGCTGGAATACAGACTGACACTGCGTTAATAACTTTACCACACATTAATGAGACATACAGAAAACACAGCATGCACCAGTATAGCAGCTATTCACACATGAAGCCCACTGCACGTTAGATAAATCAGACACACACAGACACACATGTGCAAACAGCTCAAGTATAATCTTTGTTTTTTTGGTTAAAACTGTTTAAATTGTAACCTTTTGTCGTTTCGCTTTGGTTGCCATCTTGTAAATGTGTTTCCACAGCAAGGTCCTGGCAGCATGGACTTGTTCAGGCGCTGATGAGGCTGCTGCTAAACCAAAGAGTATAGCAGCAAAGAGACGAATCTCCGGTGTTTTTTTGACAACAGCCTCTGCCGCCATTTTGGACTGAAAACGCCGTATTGTATCTATAACGTTTTACTGTTCAACGCAGGATATTTCGGTAGAATATGACAATAGAAGAGAAATAAGCGTGTTTTACTTTGTAGGGCATTTTTTTAGACGGACGTTTTATTCGCCTTTGGTAGTCGCTTTCAGTCCAAAATGGTGGAAGCGTGACTCTGCTGCTGGGCGTGATGTTGCCATGGAACGAACCATTGAGTTTCACATCTTGGCAATAGACGATCTTTGTGCTAACGTTAGCCCCAAGCTAAGAAGAGATGGGTTAAGTTTGACCCCCACGTGGACTTACAGGCAGCTAATGAATTTGTCTCTTTATACATTCATGAGTTAGACAGTACAGTTTTTTTCAATAGACTTTATTTGAAATTTCTGAACAATAAAAAGATCAATTAATTAAACTGATACATAGGTAAAAAATACATTTAAAAAAATGACAAAAACAAACAAACAAAATTAAATAAAAAAAGTAACATTAGATGGTATAGTTTTTGTACCTGGCTTGAAATGAGGGAATCTGTATATATATATATATATATATATATATATGTATATATATATATATATATATATATATATATATAAATAGATTTTATTTAATTTTATTGTTTTTAATTTAATTTTTTTACTTGTGTATATTCTTTTTACTTATTTATCTATTTTTTGTAAATAATGTTTTTCCTGTATCTACTGGCTTATTTTATATTAATATTAGGTTTGTTATGTTTCTTTGTACCGAGAAGGTTATTATTGGGGACGTTTGTAAATGTTTGTTCTGTTGTTTCAAAATGAACAAAAAAATATATATAATATTGAAAGAAAAAAATGATAATCAAAAGACTTTATTTATTTATGTGAACAATACAAAGATCAATTAATTAAACTACTACATAGGTAAAAAAAAAAAATACATACAAAAAAAATGACAAAAAACAAAAACAAACAAACAAAAAATGAAATAAAAAAGTAACATTAGCTAGTTTTTGTACCTGGCTTTAAATGAGGGAATCTGTGTAATATGACGATTGATATGTGACCCATCATGAGCATATAAGGACAAGCATTTCAGTCATTTGTGACAGCTTTATGAAATAAGTGCCTGAAATCGGTGGATTAGCACAAAAGCTATAAGCATTATTCTGACATTCTTATTTGTTTTTACAAATACGAATATTTGGTTTGATATGCAATTTAATGATTGTTCTCATAGTGTGATAGTGTGCTGTTTTCCTCCTGATGACCACTAGTTGGTGTTGTTCAGTCAGCCCTAGGACACCAGCCTGCCACATCACCAGTCTGACAGGTCTTCATGGTAGATCCAAACAGCTGTTCACTATTGCAACAGCTGGCTCGTTGGTCTAGGGGTATGATTCTCGCTTTGGGTGCGAGAGGTCCCGGGTTCAAATCCCGGACGAGCCCTGCTTTTATCCAAAAGTCATTCATTCAAGGTCATAATCTAGGTCATATAGTAAACCTACATATGACCCATGCTGACAGATTATAACAATTACTGTCAGAATTCATTCACACCAACACAAAACTCAAGTCTGGAGCTCCCAGAGGATACACACAATTAAAGACAATTTAACATGCAATAAAGAAATATAAAAAGGCTGGAATTTATGTGCTAAGTATTAGCCCACAGTATTTCAGTCGTATCTACGTGATGAGACCTAAGAAAAGGACAGGCATAGCTAAACATAAAACATGTTTCTTTTCTCTCCTCAAATGTGTCCCATCAGGCTCTTACACAAACTATCTCTACTTTGACCTACCATGTTTGATACTCAATCAATTTCATTTGTCACATGTAATCATAAAAGGTACAATTCCAGTGAAGTGTAATCCTTCATTTTGTACATTAAAAGAGTTTGAATAGAATAGGACTAGTAATAGATATATGGTATGATTGACTGGGGCTGGCCTGGTGTATCCGGTACTCCCAACCTCACCAGGGACAAAAGGCTGTTATCTGGGTGGTGATCCTTAAAGCTGCAGTAGGTATCTTTGAACAAATATGATCAAACGTTATTTTTATAAAACTGTCACTATATCGAGACAGTAGTGCATTAGACAGATAAATAAAATATAGGCATTTGCAAGATTTCACCGCGCCCGAAGGAAAACAACCAATCAGAACCGAGCAGTCTCTGAAGCAGCTGTCAATCACTCGCAAACTCCTGATCAAACTGTAAAACTAGGCAGCGCTGATCAAATATGAATCAATATTCTGTTACTGTATTGCCAATTTTGTGCCTCAAATGTTTAGATAGGAGCGCATGGAACAAACATTTGATAACTATAAAATCAACTAGTAGCACAGTAGCAGTTGTTGTAGAAATAGTTGAAGTTGTTGCAGTTGTAGCTATAGTAGTTGTTGCAGTAGGCTACCTGTTGTAGTAACGTCAGTAGTAGTTGTAGTAATCATAAAAAAGTCATGCTATGGTATGTCATACAAAATGCCATACACATATCATAGTATAGTATCTCATAAAAACGTTTTTTATTAAAGTATGCCTTCAAAAAGTCAGTATAGTATGCCATAAAAGGTGTCATAAAAAAGCCATAGTAGCTACCAACACAGTTTTGACAATTCACACATGGTAAAGTATTTTTTTTGTTGCACACAGTTATTGAATTGCACTTTATACACGGACAATACAGAGACCCTGATATCCTCTCTAAATTGTTTACATACTGTAGGTTCCTCTAAAGCAAAGCAAAAAAAGGACCATTAAGTATAGACTATGAAAACACCCTGGTTTTAGCCTTTTCCATAGTTGCTCTAAACTCCACCCGATAGCTAGAGTGGGAGAAGGTCTGGCACACACCAAGTGCCCAGGTGGTCAAAATTGCTGTTGCTGGCAGAAAATGATCTGTTCCCTTTTTACACAAGTGCACACTCCCATTACACTGAGACAAAGAGGAAAATAAAAACTCCCTTTTTACAAATCACACATCTCCCTTATTAATTATGGGATTTAGTAGGCTATACTTCCATTGCTTCATGCATCAGTTTTTCTCTTTGGACATGGGACTGTGTTCTGTACAGGTCTTCTTGGCATATGCCCGGCACCTTCCTGTCCATAAGGCATCCACTGCTAGTTTGACAGCGTCCCAAAGGACAGTCTGGTTGCTGTCCATATCGCCTCATCGGTGGATCTTGAACAGTAGATGAAAGAGAAGTCTTGAGTGCAAAGACACAGGTAGGCCAATTGCAAAGTAAGAAAAAGGTCTATATATATATATATATATATGGAATTCTTCTTCTTCTTCTTCTTCGTTGGAGTTTTATGGCTGTTGGCAAATAACTTTAAGTTGCATTACCGCCACCATTAGTGTGGATCAGGATTCTAACTCTACTCACTAGTTTTACTACTAAAGAGAATGAAAATAATAATAATAATAATTAATATATATATATATTATTTTTTATTTTTTTTGAAAAGTGTTATTAGTATTATTTTCCTTCTCTTTAGTAGTAAAAGTAAAGTCATTTTTTAATTTTTTTAAATAAAAAAATAATATATATATATATATATATATATATATATATATATTTTAATAAGAAAATACATTTTTAGTATTATTTTCATTCTCTTTAGTAGTAAAAGTAAATTAGTTTTTTATTATTTAAAATAAAAAAAATTATATATATATATATATAATTATTTTTTAAAATTATTTTTTAAATTATTATTAGTATTATTTTTCTTCTCTTTAGTAGTAAAAGTAAAGTAGCTTATTATTTTTTTAAATAAAAAATAATAATATATATATAGATATATAGAGATATTTTTTTTAAATTATTATGAGTATTATTTTCATTCTCTTTAGTAGTAAAAGTAAAGCTTTTTTTTTTTTAAATAAAAAAATAATATATATATATTTATTTATTTTTAATTATTATTAGTATTATTTTCCTTCTCTTTAAGTTATTTGCCAACAGCCATAAACCTCCAACGAAGAAGAAGCAGAAGAAGCAGCAGAAGAAGCAGAAGAAGCAGAAGAAGCAGAAGCAGCAGAAGCAGCAGCAGAAGAAGCAGAAGAAGCAGCAGAAGCAGCAGAAGAAGCAGCAGAAGCAGCAGAAGCAGCAGAAGAAGAAGCAGAAGAAGCAGAAGAAGCAGCAGAAGCAGCAGAAGAAGCAGAAGAAGCAGAAGCAGCAGCAGAAGAAACAGAAGAAGCAGAAGCAGCAGAAGAAGAAGCAGAAGAAGCAGAAGCAGCAGAAGAAGAAGCAGAAGAAGCAGAAGAAGCAGCAGAAGCAGCAGAAGCAGCAGAAGAAGCAGAAGAAGCAGAAGAAGCAGAAGCAGCAGAAGAAGAAGCAGAAGAAGCAGAAGAAGCAGAAGAAGCAGCAGAAGCAGCAGAAGAAGCAGAAGAAGCAGAAGCAGCAGAAGAAGAAGCAGAAGAAGCAGAAGAAGCAGAAGCAGCAGCAGAAGAAGAAGCAGAAGAAGCAGAAGAAGCAGAAGAAGCAGCAGAAGCAGCAGAAGAAGCAGAAGAAGCAGAAGAAGCAGAAGCAGCAGAAGCAGCAGAAGAAGCAGAAGAAGAAGCAGAAGAAGAAGCAGAAGAAGCAGAAGAAGCAGCAGAAGCAGAAGAAGCAGAAGCAGCAGAAGAAGAAGCAGAAGAAGCAGAAGAAGCAGCAGAAGCAGCAGAAGAAGCAGAAGCAGCAGCAGAAGAAGCAGCAGAAGCAGCAGAAGCAGCAGCAGAAGAACCAGAAGAAGCAGAAGAAGAAGCAGAAGAAGCAGCAGAAGCAGCAGCAGAAGAAGCACAAGAAGCAGAAGAAGAAGCAGAAGAAGCAGAAGCAGCAGAAGCAGCAGCAGAAGAAGCAGAAGAAGCAGAAGAAGCAGAAGCAGAAGAAGCAGCAGAAGCAGAAGAAGCAGAAGAAGCAGAAGCAGAAGAAGCAGCAGAAGCAGCAGAAGCAGCAGAAGCAGAAGAAGCAGAAGAAGCAGCAGCAGAAGAAGCAGCAGAAGCAGCAGAAGCAGAAGAAGCAGAAGAAGCAGAAGCAGAAGAAGCAGCAGAAGCAGCAGAAGCAGAAGAAGCAGAAGAAGCAGAAGCAGAAGAAGCAGCAGAAGCAGAAGAAGCAGAAGAAGCAGAAGAAGCAGAAGCAGAAGAAGCAGCAGAAGCAGCAGAAGCAGAAGAAGCAGAAGCAGAAGAAGCAGCAGAAGCAGCAGAAGCAGAAGAAGCAGAAGAAGCAGAAGAAGCAGAAGCAGAAGAAGCAGCAGAAGCAGCAGAAGCAGAAGAAGCAGAAGAAGCAGCAGAAGCAGCAGAAGCAGAAGAAGAAGCAGAAGAAGCAGCAGAAGCAGCAGAAGCAGAAGAAGCAGAAGAAGAAGCAGAAGAAGCAGCAGAAGAAGCAGAAGCAGCAGCAGAAGAAGCAGCAGAAGCAGCAGAAGAAGCAGAAGAAGCAGCAGAAGCAGAAGAAGCAGCAGAAGCAGAAGAAGCAGCAGAAGAAGCAGCAGAAGAAGAAGCAGCAGCAGAAGCAGAAGCAGCAGCAGAAGAAGCAGCAGCAGAAGCAGAAGCAGCAGAAGAAGCAGAAGAAGCAGCAGAAGAAGAAGCAGCAGCAGAAGCAGAAGAAGCAGCAGAAGAAGCAGCAGCAGAAGCAGAAGCAGCAGCAGAAGCAGAAGCAGCAGAAGAAGCAGCAGCAGAAGCAGAAGAAGCAGCAGAAGAAGCAGCAGAAGAAGAAGCAGCAGAAGAAGCAGCAGAAGCAGCAGAAGAATCAGAAGAAGCAGAAGAAGAAGCAGCAGAAGAAGCAGCAGAAGCAGCAGAAGCCTCTCTAGTCCACCAGGTGGCGGTAATACCCCTGTAGTCTCAGTTGATAGAGAGCTGCTCCTCCTCTTCCTCCTCCTCCCCACCACACAGGGAGGGTTGTGGGTTGTAGTGAAACACTGCTGGAGTCACGTCAGGCAACACTTTCTTCTCTCTCTGTGTGACTAAAGGCTTTGGTGTATCTGGGTGGAGTTTCCGTGGAGAGAAGATGTCGTCGTGGGTGAAGTCGTCTGCAGCGTCGCGGAGGTCTCCGGCTAACAACAACAACCCCAACGGAAGGTAAGACGATGAACGGGGCTGTAGCAGGTTTAGCTTCAGCTAGCAGCTGGCATGCTAGGTAGCAGACACAGTGAGAGCTCTACACACTGATATCTGACGTGAACCTCCTTCCACCTGGTGAAGCTGTGTTTGATAAGAGGTGAAACTCCTTCCTGTTGTTGTTCAGTGCTCAACAGCTGCGTCTGTTCCGGAGAGCAGCTCCTTACCCCTCCAGAGACGAGAGGAGCGAGGAGCTGAAGGATGCCCTGGACAGGTACCAGCCTCACAACTCACAGCCATAACAACATCACATCATTTCATCATTACATCTGGAGGCAGACACCTTTTAGACAGCTTTATGTGGAGTTCAATCTGGGCCCTTCTTTTGCTTAAGATCTCTATTGTCAACAATGGGATAATAGACAAGAGAAGAGAGTGACATACTGTATATACAGTTAAGGTTGACAGGAATGTGTTAGCACACAGCAAAACAACATTCAACAAAAACATTTTAGTACAGTCACATAACCTGTTATATGAGAATACCTCATAGTAGGCTCAGGCCATAATCATAATCAAAAAGAGTTCCTCCTTAATTGAGGCAATTGATTTGTGTAACTTCTGCCACCACAGTAGGGAAGTGAATGGGGTTTGATTATTGTTGCAGCAGTTAAGCTGGGACAGCTGACATTATATAATATTAATATAATAATAATACCAAATAATGAGAAAACTAAAACCCGTAACCAGTGGTATCAAAACAATAAGTTAATACACATAAGCCAAAAGAAGGACAATATAAGGTGTGGGAAAAGGTGCACCAAGCTGTTGCCTTACGGAGTTAAAAAAGCCTTTTTAGAAAAATGGGTTTTTAAAAAAGATTTAAAATTGGTAGTAGAGCTAGTTAACCTGAGGTCCTGAGGTAGGCTGTTCCACAGTCTAGGGGCATTGATGGCAAAGGCCCTGTCCCCCTTAGTCACCAGCCTAGACCTGCATGGTTCAACCAGTGGAGCCAAGTCAGAGGACCTCAGGTTACGCGGTGGCACATAGGGTGTAAGGAGCTCAGTGATGTAGCTTGGTGCCAAACCATGCAGAGCTTTAAAAGTTAATAATAAAATCTTAAAATCAATTCTAAATTTGACAGGCAACCAGTGAAGTGCAGCTAAAACCGGAGTGATGTGCTCAAATCTCCTCGTACCCGTGATCAGTCTAGCAGCTGCGTTTTGGACTAGTTACAGGCGATGTATTGAAGTTTGGCTGAGACCGGAATAAAGGGCGTTGCAGTAGTCTAAACGGGAGCAGATGAGAGCGTTGACTACTCTATTGAGGTCAGGAGTTGATAAAAAAGACATTAGAGCTGCACAAATATGGCCAAAATTATAATCAGGATTATGTTGATCAATATTGAGATCACGATTATTTATCATGAACATTTAAATATACAGAGCGCTGCTTTCACTTCCATGTTGTCCTACATTTTCAACCATCAAAATTTCTAAATGTTATCCTTTTACTTTGTTATTGTCATCTATAGTGGTTATTAAAAACACAATTAAAATGATACTAAATAAAATAAATAACAAGATAAATAAGTAAATTATTGCATTTTTATTTAAATATTTGCTTTGATTTAAAAAAATTAATTTAATAATATATTATAAGCTGCTTAGAGCTAGTGTTATGAAGTTAAGCAGCTCTTTTATCCATTTTATATTGCTGTAAAAACATCTACAAACAACTGTAGTTATTCAAGTTTCTCCTCAAAACTACTTTTTACAAGATTACATTTGAACGCATCATGATAGGTTTAAAAGTTACCTTTGCCCAGTATTCATTGTTACTGAATTTTTAATTGTGCATAACATTAAAAAAATGCTCCTGTTTCACCGCTTTCCTTTCAGTTATGAAGAACTAGAACAAATCAAAAACTACAGTGGAGGTGTGAAGTACGAGGGCTACAAGCATCAGTCAAATGGTGAGACCTTTTTCTTTATGTTGATCACTAAAAGCACAGTAACATGTTTGCACCAGTCAATTTTTGTATATAAGGCGCTCAGAAACCTTGCACGCCAAGTGTAGGAGCCAAAATGTGTATGTAGCCTATGTCGTTAATTATTTTTATTTGTTTAGGCTGCACATGTTCTTTTTGTTACTATCATTTCTGGTAATGGGCACAGGGGTGTGGTTTTCACTTTATTTACCTGTAGACTTTGACAGCGGGATTTAGACAAAGAGGGTGAGTTGGGCTCGGACGTTTTCTGTTGACCGTCACGTCGCATACTTTAGTTATTCCAGTTAGCCTACGTTATTGTTTTTTTTTTATTTTATTGATAGCAGTCGCTACACCAAGACACTATTTATTTTCTATTTAATTCCTTGTAGAAATTCTCCATATGAAAATCCTTGCTTTGTCATTGTGCCACTGCATCTTAAATTAATTAAAACTGCAATTCTTCAACAGCTGGTACCCCATTTAGTTTACAATTAAATAACACGTCTTATGTTATGGTGCACCCCAATATGCAGTTTACAGG